>NC_056737.1:918564912-918859912 GCF_019279795.1 Protopterus annectens
GTGACAGTAATAGGGCAGTTGTCACCAAGTGCATTTGGAAGGGTCTGTGGATTATGGTAGTTTTGGGAGTGGGAGACCAAAATCCAATCATGAAGAGAGCTAGGGAAGAGAGATTTACTATTATAAGTGGGGGCTGCAACTAGCTGCTCAAATCCATGCAGATTTATACAAGTAGTAGTACTGGGAGTTTGTATTGAGAGCCAATCTATACTTACATCTCCCAGTATGATGGTTTCGTTATGGATGGTGTGAAAGAGGTGGGATAGGATGCTTTCAAGTATGGTAATATTTTTTCCAGGGGGGGATGTAGATTGCTACTACTGTTATGGTGGCGAATTTGTTAAGTTTGAAGTTAGTAAATAGAAGTTCCGCTGAGAAGGATGGTAAGGGAGAGCTGAGACTAATTAGCGAGAGATGATCGGAGTAGAGTATGGCAACTCCTTCTCCTCCTTTTATGTCATGTTGATCCAGCTCGAGGATATTACAGACAGGAGGGATAAGTTAACTGTCTAGGTGTTGTGGTTTCAACCAAGTTGACTGTCAGCCTTACAGTAAGCTAACCAGGCATGGAATTTGTGAACTTTATTTGCTAACCTCATAAGGTTAATGGAGCAGACAGATACTTGCTTTTCTGAGCATGGGAGGTTGGTTGGTTTAGTTACTAGAGGATTATAGTTCAGGGTAGACTGTGTGGGGCAAGGATTAGGATGAATGTCTGATGATAGATGTAGAGGTTTAAAGTAGAGTAATTGTTTGGGTAGTGTAATTGTTTGGGTAGTGGGAGTTTAATTTTTTTTTTTTTTATGAGGTTAAGGGAGGAGGAGAAAATTTTATTATTGGAATGGGAGTGGTGGGGGGGTGGATAGACAGATTTGTAGATGATGTTGGGGTTTTGTACTTTGGATGAAAGTGCAGTTAGAGGAGTGGAAATGTGGAGAAAGCAGTTGGGAGTGGTAGGAGGTCAGGTAGCAGAGGATATAGAATATGGTTTGCGTTTCAGAAGACATGATAATTTCCAAGAGTAAGGAAAAGTGGGACAGGGATTGGTTAAGAGTTAGTCAGTAGAGGATGTGTTGTGGAATAGTCAAGTGGGTATGAGGAGGTGCAAAGTGCAAGAGGTGTGTATGAGAGGAAGTTGTGGGGAGGGGGATTAGTGAGGAAGTAGCGAGGTGTGGTTTGAATGGTTACATATAAAGGAAATGATATGGGGGTGGGAGGGGAGCAAAGTGAGCCTGAGTGGAGCGGGGCCACTCCTACAGAATAGGAACTTTGTAAAAAAGCTAATCAGCCAGCCCTCTGTTAGAAAGTCAGGATAACTGCTAATACTAATAAAAATAAACGCCTTGATACACTTTTACAGTTTAGAGAGTTTGTTAGTCAATATTTGTATGGTGAGCGACTGGTAGGAAGAGTGACAGAATACGGAGGGGATACGAGGGTGGGTAATGGTAGTCAGGTTATCGCAGTAGTGTGCTCACCCAGGGCTAAAATCCCTAGTTTCCATGGATGACTAGGATAGCTAAGTTTGCAACAAAGCAGCTATCAAATTACTAGTTCTATATTTGGGCTTGGTATTAATCAACATGAGTGGTGGTGCAGCGGTAGCATTGTTGCCTCACAGTAAGAGGTTCTCTTGTTCGATTCTCGGCTGGAACGCCTTCTGTCTGGAGTCTGAATGTCCTCCCCACAGTCGAGAGGCGTTCGAAAGACGTGTAAATGGGCGTGCCTTCGCTGAAGGTTGAGCGTCGGGCTGGCAACTCTGCACCATAAAAAATCTGCCAATCATTAGCAGACCGAAGTTCCGCTGTGGTGACCCATAACCGGGAAAAGACAAACATTAAATCAACACGAGTAACCACTACAGCATCCCTGCAGTATCATCCTCCCTTGTGCAAGATCAGACCATAAAGCGGTCATGTTCAAAGCCACCATCTCCCCAGACCCCCCTCAAGCTACAATCAAACAAAAAAAAACTTCTCCAAAGCTGATTACAACCTCTGGAGGGATGGTAAAAACAGCTTCACAGCCCCCCCCAGGAACTGGCACCAGTTTCCAAAACTTTACCAAATTACTACACGAACATGTTCATATCAGGAATACCTGACAGGACTAAATCATCCTCCACAAGGAAGAGTAAACCTGTCTGCCAGACATCTGCAATAAACTCTATACCAAAAGAAAAAAAAAATTGCTGTCCAGGACCAAGGCGGCTCAGGTGCCCAACTGGAAACAATCTTTCCTTAGCCTAAACAAGCAAATAAAAAGCACTAGTGAAATCCTCCAAAGCAAACCTGAAGTCCAAACTGGCCACATCTACTAGAGACAATCTTAACATGTCTGTAATCTCAAAGGTAGCAACCAGACCTGTTCAGAACTGGTGGTCAAGACCACCACATATACAAACGACATAGAAATAGCAATCTTGCTGGCTAACATTCAGCAAAAATTTCACCCCTCTGCCCCCCCCCCCCCCATCAGTAAATCAGGACATTTCCAGTACCTGCCCCCTTCCCCCTATATCTAGAGATCAGGTCATCGCTGCTCTCTCACAGGCAAAAAATACAGCTTCTATGGTACCCGATAACACCCCAGGCTGCACCCTACATGAACTTGGGCAGGAACTTGCAGCACCATTAGCTGCCCTATTCAACCAAAGCCTGAGTACCGGCTTTGTCCCAGCCGAGTGGAGAACAGCCACTGTCATCCCTTTACACAAAGGTGGAATGTCTACCAATCCAGGAAATTAAAGACCCATCAGCTTAACTAGCCTGATCTGCAGGACCATGAAACGTATCATGGACCTCATTAACAAGGACATTGGGATGGAGTGTAGGTTGCCACAGAGTTTAGTTTCGTCAAGGGGAAGTAATGTCTTAAATCTGGTCGACTTTTTTTTGAGACAGTCACCAAAGCCATGGACGAGGTAAAGATGGTGCACACCGCCTACCTTGACCTGGCCAAAGCCTTCAACACTGTTCTCCACTTGGGCATAATGGACAAACTCTCTCAACTAGGCATCAATCCGTACTTTTCCTGATGGGTAGCCAACTGGCTCACTAACAGAAACCCACCAAATCAAAATGGGGGACGCCACCTCAAGCAGTAGTAGAGAGACTTTTCTCTAGCAAATGAATGTATGCTTAGTAGCAATTCTGCATCTGGTCCTCATATCTCCATGAAAAATAATCTAATAATGAGAAATTTGCTGCCTGGTTCTCCCGTCTTCGTGGAGACAATGTGATAGAGAAATTGGTTACAATCTTGTGGACGGTGGCTGGCTGGGGAAAAAAAAGAAGAGAAACTGCATAGGAGATAATGTTATCTGAAAGCATTCGGGGGTTTTCTCAACTAGGAGAGCTATAACGTTAAGACAAAAAACAGCACTTGGTAGAAGCACATGCTGCACCATGCTATAACCCAAAGGTTAACTCACGTCTGTGAGTGTGGCTGTCAGTTTGGGACAGTTGTTCCTATTAGGAGACTAAAACTTCAAAATTTGAAGATGCACATAGGTAGGTACTAGGCTATGTGCCTGAAGGCATTTATAAGCCTAGCCGGAATGGGTTGGCTTTCACCGCCCCCTTAGATTAGTTCCCTGTGCCTCTGTCCAGCAGAGCCATTGAAGTGATCCCTGGGGTAAACTTCGTTTCCCTTCCACTCATCAAGGCTTCTCTTGAAGAGGGTTAGTGAGGAGCTCTGCCTAATGTAGACTGGAATCTTGTTCCAGAGCAAGGGAAGTCTCTGACAGGAATATACCCCTCCAACATGTCCCATTTATTGTTGTGGTGAGGTTTACATCCCTGCAGCATGTGGCTCGAGGGGATATGGCTTTCTTTAGGTGGAGCATGTCCATCAATTCTGGGTTGGACATGGCCTTGTATGTCAGGCAGAGATCACCTCTGAGTAGGCGGTATGCAACAGAGAACAGCTGGAGTTTCTTCAGTCGAGCTGCATAGGGCATCTGCTTGAGGCCAGTGATCCTCGGTGAGGTACTTCTGTGGTCTTTCCAGCTGTTGTAGGTGTCTTGTAAGGTACATCCCAAATGGGGCATTGTACTCTATGATGGGTCTGGCGAGTGATGCGTAGAGGGGCCCAATGACCTCTTTCGATCTGGATGCGAACCCTTTTTTGATTAGGTGGGCCACATAGAAGGATTTTCTAACCACTTTAGCAATGTGATTATCAAAGGAGAGGTTACTATCTACTTGGGTCCCCAGATCCCTTATTACGTTATCCGTATTTAGGGGACTACCACCTATGTGATAGTTTGTAGGTACTTTGTTTTTTCCAAAGAGAATGACTATGCACTTTTTGGCATTTAGCTTGAGGCCATGGTTTGGACACCAGGTATCAGTCTCAGAGAAAGACTTTTGGAGGATGTCTGTGCCAGCTGGAGAGTCAATTATAGCCCCTAGTTTGCAGTCATCTGCGAACTTGGTCAGCCATAGTCCTCCTGTGCTTGCCTGTACCCCTGAGAAATATATGCCGAACAGGAGGGGTCCTAGGACTGAGCCCTGGGGAATGCCACTTGTAACCGGTTTAGAGTCAGACCTAGCTCCCGCAACTTACCATGTGGGTTCTGTCCGTAAGCCAGTTGGCAACCCATCTCATGACACAGGGGTTTATGTTCAGGCTGTTGAGCTGGTCTATAATTCCAGAGTGGGGAATGGTGATGAAGGCCTTTGCGAGGTCTAGGTAGGCTGTGTGGACTACCTTTCCCTCGTCTGTAGTAACACAGTCTCAAAGAACTCCACCAGGTCTAGGAAACATGATCTGCCCTTAAAGTCGAACTGGGTAGGGTCCAGTGTTTGGAGGTTCCATGTGTCTGTTGAGATGATCAATGATGATGCACTCCATAGCTTTGCAGACCAAGGTAGTCAGGCTTATAGGGCCGATAGTTCCCGGGGTCCGTTGTGCCTCCACCCTTGTGAAGTGGAATAACAGCTGCTGTGCGCCACTCTGTGGGCACGTAGCCTGTGGAGAGGCTATGTTTAAACTGTGTGTTTAGGTGGAGGGTTAGTTCATCTTTGAGCTCGTGTAGGACACAGCCTGGGACACTGTCCGGTCCCATTGGATGCTGTGTTTTTGGCTTTGGAGAGGGCTGTTTTAACCTGTGTCTCTGGGATTTCAGGGAACTACATTCTTCTGGTATAGTTATGGGCCCTTTTGGGGGTGAAGTTTACACTGAACCTTTCTGCCAGGATGTTGGCTATATCGGTCAGTTCAGTGTATTTTGTGCCATTCTGCACTAACTCCGAGCAGATCTGAGAACTGCCACTTAGATTCTTGACATAGCTAAAGAATGCTTTGTGGTTTATCTTTGGAGTCCATGGCAATTTTTTCTTTCAAAACTAGCCTTGGATGATTTTATGAGGGAATGTAGTTCCTTGCTGATGCTGATCAGGGATGTCTTCCCTTCTTGGGATTTTTCTCTTTTCTGTACTGGTTTCCTCCTCCTATTGCACAGCTTGTTCATGGCAGGGGTCCACCAGATTGGTTTCCTTTTCTTGGAGGAGTGAGTCTTGGTTTTGTTTGAAAAGTTTACACAGTGGTTTCTCTGACCGGGGGTGGTGGAGGAATGTGGATATCCAGAGTGATCAGTTTATGGTCAAATCTAACCAGCGAGGGGTTGACCTCCGGTGTGGAACACCAGCAGTCACCCCATGTTGATGATGACCAGGTCCAATATGTAGTCACCTCTGGTGGGGGTGTTGATCCAGGGCGTTAGTTTATATATTCTACGAAATGTTGGGCAAGGGAGTTTTTACTTTAGTAGTTCTCCCAGTTAATGTTTGGGTAATTGAAAAATCACCCAATATCAGGGTGCTTGGTAGAACCTTTATGTTTCCCGGTGTTTACAGGAATGTGGAGTGGGGGTCCTGGGACACGGTGGGTGATCTGTAGCAAACTATAATTTGAACAGCAGTTTTGCCCATTGTTAGTTGCACGTGGATGATCTCTGAAGCATCGTGCTGTGCCACTAACCTGGAGGTGTGTTTATCCTTGATGAATATGGATATTCCCCCGCCTTTTGTATTTCGGTCCAGGTTCTGTGGCCGAAATGTATTGTTCAAGTTGTAGTGCTGGGGTGCTCTCTGGAGCCTTGAACCAGGTTTCTGTTACTGCACATATAATCGATTTTCTCCATACTGAGGAGTGCCTCAAGTGCGTGCATTTTGAGGTTTAGACTTCTGGCACTGAGTAGCATTACCAGTAGCATTACCATCAGTTTTTTGTTACTTGTGCTATTTACGGCGGTGGGTTTGTCTTTTGAGCCTTGCCTTAAAAAGGCACTATGGGGGTGGCAAGAGCCTTGGCCAGTATTCGAAAGCCTAAGGGTGACAGGTGCAAGACATCTCTAGCAGAGCAGCGTGGCTTGTAGAGCACGTCATCCCAGGCTGACAGACACTGGATACCCTTTGAATGACACCAGAAGCTTAGCCAATTGCTAAAGTTGATAATTTTTTTCTCTATACCATGGTATCATTCTTGGTAAGGGCAGGATGCTACTCAGGGTCAGGGTCATACCGGCTTGGGCTACATGATCAGAGAGCTCCTCCACGTCTCTTTATATGTAGTCCAGGGAGGTATGGCTCAGGTCATTCACACAACATGGACAATGACAGAGTCATATTTGTACTTGTTCTGGAGTGACCTGTGTGCTTGTATTACGAGGCAGATCCTGGCACCCGACAGGCAGTGAGCGAGATGTCAAGTGTGCCTCACTGTATATAGTCACCTATTACTAGTGTGTTGGGTATGTTATTTTTGTCTTAAAGGCTGCGATTGCATGGCACACTCATTTTTGTTAAGTATGTGTTCCATGGTTTGTGTTGGGGGGTGGGGGTTGCTTGGATGTCAGCTTTGGAGGTCTCTGTTCTTTTGCAGATTTTTAGAGCCTCAGAGTATGTTTTCGTGTATTTGTGTGCGTTTTTCGCCAATGCTGGTTTCATAGGTCTGTGCGAGACTGGTGGTGTGATACAAGTAATTCCCTTCTCCTCTTGACTGCCTGGTCCAGTCTTGGTTTGAGAGAGCTAAGCCTCCAGTTTGGCTGTATAATAGCATCTCTTGCATGTATTAGTATTTGGTGGAAGAAGGAGAGGGTTGTTTGTGTACATGAGGCAGGTGTAACCGCCTCAAAATGCCCAGATTCACCAGCTGGACTGGAGAGTACACCTGAAACTACCCTTTGGACATGCCTGGACAGGTACAGTGAACTGTTTTACTGATTGGCTGGTAAGGTCAAATAGAGAGCCTTGTCCTTCTCTACAGTATAAGGGGGGGGGGGGGTCTAGTGCTAAGGTTCATTAGTGCTTGCTATGAGTTTTGAGCAAGTGCCGGGATGAGAAGTGAATGGTTTGAGTGCTTAAGTTGAAAGTTTGTCTAGTTCCAAGGGAAAAATGGCATGTTTTATAGCAGGGAAATGAGAGATAGAAATTAGCCCAAAATGGCCAATAAACTACTAATTTCTGGGCTGAAACCACTCCTCCAGGAATTCAGCACTAACCTGAAACTGATGCAACAGTTAAACAGGCAATTTAAAGACAAAAATGACTTTGTTAAAAAAGTGCAGGCTGTAAAATAAGTACAACATGTAGCTGAAACAAGCTTTTTAAAAATCACAGAAACTCTAGAAAAATTCTGCGTTAGGCAGAATTAGCTAAAGGCAGCGCGAAAATGCAGAAAAATGGTACTTAAATCACTCCAAAGTCTCTTGTCTCTCTGCTGCTGTAGAACTCTGCAGGGCACCAGGCAGGAGCTTGCTGAGCTGTATACTCTGTGTTCGTATTAAAATTAAATGAATAAGTTTTAGGGGGTTAGTGTGTTCGTTGAGAGCTTTCAACAAAACAAAAAAAGTTTTGTAAGAAGCGACAAGCTCAAACTGATATGACAAGAAAAAGTTCAACTGGCCAAACAATGTAGGACCGTAACACAAAAGATGGAACTAGACATTTAATAAAAAGTTGCTATTCGTAAAAGATGGAAATACCAACTTTTTAATACAATGATGTTTTCTATAATTTTTAAATGTCAATGGTCTTAGAGAAATACAACAAAGAAAGAATAGTGAACTACATTAAAAAGAGTGCAAATAGCCATGCTACATGACACACAATTTGAAAGAACTGAGCATGTAAATTTGATAAAGAAAGGTTTTCAGGAAAGTTATTTGGCGGAATATCTTGGGGAAAGGAAGAGAAAAAAAAAAAAGAGTACCTGCATCAATTGCAAGAGGAGCTCCAATGGTAATAGAGGATAAAAAAAAAAAAAAAAAAAAGATAATGGTAGATTTGTAGTGATAAGGGGCTACGGCAAGGGAGGAGTATTACACTGGCATGCAATTATATTCTAGCTAAAACTGCTATAATGGATCTTAAGAAAATTCTGGGAGAAATATTCAGTTTTAAGCAAGGAATATTACTTATAGGTGGGGACTGGAATTTGATTTGCAGCAGTGAAGATGTACCTGGGGGGCCCAGAAGGGAAAGTATAACAATAGGAGTGTACATGTTTGGAAGACATTTATGACAATATCTGGCATGGAAGATGTGAACTCAGTAATAGGAGTTCACAGTGAATTTACATATTATTCCCCAAGATACAAGAACTGGGCTAGGCTAGACAAAATTTACATTTCACAGGAACGTGCACATTTAATTGAAGATCTTGATATACACCCAATAACTATTTCATATTGTGCACCAATAAAATAAAAACACAAAGTAATCAAATAAAAATGAGACACTGGAGCTGCCCCACCTATCTTTTGAAAAGAGAGGATTTTAAGGAATGGGTAGAGGAGATTATTCAGGAGCTATTCAAGACGATAGAAATTACTTCTGAATATATACCTAGGGAGTGGGATAAAATTAAGGTGGAAATAAAACAGGGTGCTATGATTAAGAAGTAACAAGAATTAGAGGGACTGACAAAACGTTAACGTACTGCAGAATGGGGGACACAGAATAAGAGAAGATGGACTGCAGAATGCCAAGCAGAAAATAAGGGAGTAACTTAATATACATGGAGAGAGGGAGAGAGGGAGCTATTAAGCAACTGTTTTTTTTTTGATAACGCTACAGCACAAAAGCTTTTAGAACAATGACTGGCAACAGAAAGTATAAAGGGCTGTTGCCAAGCTTAGGGAGCCAGTAAGGTGACAAGAGATCCTGTAGAAATATTTCAGAAATTATATTAAAAAAAAGTCTGTATAAAGCAAAAGAAATAGGGAAAAAATCAAGAAAAGATACAACTGGAAATGTTTATGGAAGAATTAAATATGGCAAGGTTAAAGGTCGATGAGGCTCATTTACTAATGATTAGAATAGGAGGAGATGGACATAAAAATTGTGATGTATAACCAATCTATAGGAAACTCCCCAAGAATAGATGGTATTCCTGTGAAAGTTTGGATGCTAGCGGGGGGGAGGTCTGGAAAGTTTTAACAGTATTTTAAGAGGTGAAATACCTTCAGGAAGAAAGCAGTTGTAGCGGTAATATCCAAAGAGAGTAAAGATACATCAGATCCAGCTTCATACAGGCCCATTTCAATAATAAAAAAACATATAAAAAGCGTTGATGTTTATAATGGCTAAAAGAATGACAAAAGTAATGGCAAAACTGTACAGATCGCAGAACGTCCAGATTTTCGGTCTGTTCCTCAAAAAAAAGATTGTGGTATTCTAGCAAATCACTGGGATGTTCTGAGGACTGAAGTCACTAAATAATGACATACAGCTGAGTTTGACTTCAAATATGTTGTTGTTGGTCTTTCGGCTTTTCCCAGTTAGGGGTCACCACAGCAGAACTCCGGTCCGCTAATGATTGGCAGTAGATTTTTACAGTGCTGAGTTGCCAGCTCGGCGCCCAATCTTCAACGAAGGTATGCCCATTCACACAGGTGTTTCGGAATGCCACTCGACCGCGACTCCACACAGAAGGCACTTGTGAGGTATGAATTGCCAAAATTCATAGATATGGATCAATGTGTTTTTGTGGAGGGGAAGCAAACATTTGAAAACATTAACAGAACAGTGGATGATCCAGAGGGAAGCAGAATGTAAGAAAATACCATTGTTGTTGGTGGGTCTTGATGCAGAGAAAGCACTTGACAGAGGGACTTTATAAGCAAGGTAATGGAAGTATTTGCATTTCCTGAAAAAATTAAAGGGGGATATATGAGGGATTGAAGGCAAATTCTCTCTGATAATTTCTGCTCGAGCAGAGGAACCAGGCAAGGATGTCCTCTTTCCCGTGCATTTGCATTATATTTGGAACCACTAGCAAAGAAAACAAGGGGCTCAGAAATTCAAGGATATAATAATTGGTACAGTAGTCAAGAAAAGCTGGCTGTATTTGCAGATGATTATTTTATACCTGACAAAACCAGAGGGAGAGACATTACAGCGTTATGGGACACGGAGGCAGTTTCACATCTTTCCGGAATACAAAATTTATGGAAGCTAAAACAAAAGGCAAGAGAGGTAAATTATGCATCCACATATGAACTGGTTAAGCAAAATCCCTATGGGGACAATAAAATGAAGTATTTATGAGTATGGATTAAAAACTATTCTGGTGTGGCAGCTAAGGATATGTGAAAAGAGAATACAAAAAAATTGAAGACTTATTTGGATAGCAACATATAAGCAGTTAAAATGTTTTTAGTCTAATTAGTCTTGTACACAGGCTGGGCATATTTACATCAACCAGAGTAGTAGTTGTGAGTAGCAATTAATAAGGAGGAGCTGAAGGACCATCTGGGAGTGGCATATGGCAAGAGTCAGGTGGGATAGGAGGTTTCTTCCAGTAGAACAGGGTGGATTAGAAATACCTTATTTGAAGGGGCATTTCAGAGCTACACAGTTAGGGGGAAGCTCAAGAAACAAGGAGAGACTGACTTTGGATGCAGGCCTTAAGGAGAACAATAATCATACAGATTACTATATCCATAAAGTAGCATAAAGTTCTCCTTAGCATGGAGAACATAGATATCTGTGCAGTAACAGAAACCTGGTTCAAGGCTCCCGAGAGCACCCCATCACAACCAGGTTATACCTCGTACCATGCTTTTCGGCCCCAAAACTTGGACCGAACCACAAAAGGAGGAGGAGTATCAATATTCGTCAAAGATACCCACACCTCCAGGTTGGTGGCACAGCACGAAGCATCAGAGACTATCCATGTGCAACTAACAGTGGGTAAAACTACCTTCCAGCTTATAGCCTGCTACAGACCACCATCCCAAACGCAGGAACCTCACTCGGCCTTCCTGAGAACACTGGAAAATACGAAGGTCTCTCCAAACACCATTATATTGGGCGACTTCAACTACCCAAACATGGTCCAACACCCTAGCCCAAAAGGTTCCTAGAATTTATAAACTCAAATGCTATGGAACAACTTGTTACCACTCCCACAAGAGGGGAAAAAACATACTGGACCTGATCATCACCAACGTGGGAACTCTATGCTCCAGACCAGAAGTGCATCCCTCACTGGTAAGATCAGACCATAAACTAATCTCACTGGATATTCACATCCCGACTCCACCCCCTGCTCTGAAAACCACAGTGAAAAACTTCTCTAAAGCAAATTTCACACTCCTCAAAACCGAGGTGGAATCCTTCAAAGCTCCCGGGCCTGTGGAAAATACTGCCCAGACCACAGAATCCTTTATAAACGCATTCTATGAACACCTTCAAGAATACATGGATCATGCAATCCCAAATAAAACCAAGACCCAATCCTCCAAAGGCAGACGTCCTGTCTGGTGGACCCCAGCCATAAACAAACTATACAATAGAAGGAGGAAGCTACTACATGATAGAGCAAAATCCCAAAAAGGGAAGGCATCTCTGATCAGTATTAGCAAAAAACTACGGGCACTCATAAAATCGTCTAAGGCCAGCTTAGAGAGAAAATTTGCACAGGACACCAAGGATAATCACAAGGCTTTCTTTAGTTATGTTAGGAACCTGAGTGGGAATTCCCAGATATGCTCAGAATTAGTCCAAAATGACAAAAAATACACCAAACCAACAGACACTGCCAACATCCTAGCTGACAGGTTCAGCTCAAACTTCTCCCCCCCTCCCCACCAAAAGGGCAAATATCTATCCCAGCAGAGTGCTGCCCCCCTGACATTTCAGATGCTCAGGTAAGAGCTGCCCTCTCCAAAGCAAAAAACACAGCATCAATGGGACCAGACGGTTTCCTGGGCTGCGTCCTACATGAACTCCAAGAAGAGCTAAACCCAAACATAAAACTACTGTTCAATCTCAGCCTTACTAAAGGATATGTACCCAAAGAGTGGCATACAGCAACAGTGGTCCCTCTCCACAAAGGTGGTGCCTCAACGGATCCTGGAAACCATCACCCCATAAGCCTGACTATCTTGGTCTGCAAAGCTATGGAAAGGATCATCATGGACCTCATAAAGATATTGGGGACCTACAGACACTGGATCCTACCCAGTTCGGCTTTAAGGGCAGATCCTGCCTCTTAAACCTGGTCGATTTCTTTGAAACAGGTCACCAAGGCCATTGATGAGGGGAAGGTGGTCCACACAGCCTACCTGGACCTCGCAAAAGCCTTCGATACAATACCCCACTCGGGCATTATAGATAAGCTCACCAGCTTAAATATAAACCCCTGTCACTAGATGGGTTGCAAACTGGCTCAAGGACAGAACCCACATGGTTAGAATTGCTGGAGCCATGTCAGACTCCAAACCAGTTACAAGTGGCGTCCCACAAGGCTCAGTCCTGGGACCTCTCTTGTTCGGTATATATTTCTTGGAGGTACAGGCCAACACGGAAGGACTGTGGCTGACCAAGTTCGCAGATTACTGCAAACTGGGCGCCATAATCGACTCTCCAGCCGACACAAGCATCCTCCAAAAGGGCCTCATAGAAACAGACAACTGGTGCCAGAGCCATGGCCTCAAGCTAAACGCCAAAAAGTGTATAGTCATCCCCTTTGGCAAAAACAAAGTGCCCACAAATTACCACACAAGTGGTAATCCATTAAGTACAGAAGAAGTAATTAGGGACCTGGGGACCCAAGTTGATAGCAATCTCTCATTTGACAACCACATGGCCAAAGTGGTTAGAAAAACATTTTATATAGCCCACCTAATCATGAAGGGATTCACAACTAGATCAGGGGAGGTCATTGTGCCTCTTTACTCATCCCTCATCAGGCCCATCATTGAGTACAATGCCCCTTTTGGGATGTACCTTACCAGACACCTGCAGCAACTGGAAAGACCCCAAACGTACCTCACCAAGAGGATCAAAGGGCTCAAACAGATGCTATATGCTGCCCGGTTAAAGAAACTCCAGCTCTACTCAGAGGCAATCAGTGCCTGACGTATAAAGCCATATCCAACCCGGAATTAAATGGACATGCTGCACCTCAGAAAATCCAAATCCCATCAAGCTACGCACTCGAGAGACTTGAACCTCAGCACTGAAATAAATAGGACATGCTGGAGGGACAGATTCATAACCCAGAGGCTCCCTTCACTCTGGAATAAAATCCTAGTCCAGGTTAGGCAGAGTCCCTCATTGACTCTTCAAGAGGAATCTTGATGAGTGGATGGGAGATCGTAGGTTTACCCCAGGTATCACTTCTGTGTCACTGTTAGACAGAGGCACAGTATACTAACCTCGAAAAAGGGCATAGCAAAATTAATTTAAAATGGGTGGCGAAAGCCAAACACACTCTGGCTAGGCTTATAAATGCCCTAGGGCAGATAGCCTAGTATGAACCTATGAACCTATAAGTACCCTAAGAACTAAGCCAACATGGGAATGGAGAAAGGAGATTCTGCCTATAAGGATGACTGCAATTAGGGGCACAAACAATAGGCAAAAGGGGGCTGGAATTTACTGAAGAAAACTGTCAAAGATACCAAGGTATTGGGAGCAAATAACTAGAGAGAGGGAAAGCCGATAGAATGGGAAGACTAGAAGAATTTGGACTGCAGGTTAGAGATTGAAATCAATCCTTGATAGGGAAGGCAGAGTGCAGGCAAAGATAAAGAAATAAGGGGGGTCCTAAACGAAAGACCAGCACTGGTAGTTTTTAGTAGAATCTAGAAAAACTTAGTAGAGCATGTAAACTATTGTTTCTTATAGTCATCATGCAGAAGAGGTTAGAAAGGATTTGGAAGAGACACTGGATAAGCAATTCACAAAAGGAACAATGGGAGGATACACGCAGGTCTCCAAAACATGCAACAAAATTTAGAAGATTTAGGATGTTTGCTTGGAAATGTTTACATAGATATTTTTATACCCCAAGTAGACTTCAGAGAATTTTTCCTCCAGTAGAAATGTTGGAGGTGTGATGGGGAAGAGAGATAATTTGTAACATAATTTTATGGGAGTGCGGCGAGTTGGCAGACTAGACTAAGAATTCCCTCCTGGATGCACTGTTGGAGATCCTGGGTGGGCAGTTTGGTGTGAGGAGAGAGATTATTTTTCTGAGCTATGATACCATGTCTAGGCAATTCTGATTCTGTAAAGCCTTGCTGTGTCTAATTATGGTGGCTGCTGAAAAAGTAGTTACTAGAAGATGGAATTCCAAATCTAAACCAACTGTACTAAAAATAATGAATGTACTAACAGAAATAAAACTGGAATCAAGATCTTTAGAAAAGGGTAGGAGCTAAGTACATGAGAAAAATGGGAACTGAGAACAATGAGGTTTAAAAGACGGCAGAACTGTGAGAACAATGAGGTTTAAAAGAAGGCAGGACTTCTATGAGCTATGCAATGTTTGACTGAAAATGACTGGGTAGATAAGGGAAGTGTAATGTTTGCAAATGTGAGTGCACTTCAGTAGGGTTTGTGATGTAAAATGCTGGCAACTAGAATGGTGTGTGGGGGGGTTGTTTTTACTTGTACAAATGTATGATTGCCCATGTTGTGATGGCTGAATGACGGCGTTTCTCATTTAAAAAGGCAGGAATTGAATGTTGTTGTCTTTTGGCTTTTTCCCCGGTTAGGGGTCGCCACAGCGGAACTCTGGTCCACTAATGATTGGCAGATTTTTACTAACGCCGAGGTGCCAGCTCAACATTCAACGAATGCACGCCCATTCACGCATGTCTTTCGAACGCCCACCCAACCGCGGGGAGGACATGCAGACTCCACACAGAAGTCACTCCAGCTGAGAATCGAACGGGAGAACCTCTTGCTGCGAGGCAACAACGCTACAGCTGCACCACCTGAATGAGGGCGTTTCTTGTTTAAAAAGGCAGGAATTGAATAATTCAATCAAACACGTTGTGGGAGGAATAGATCGCATTTGAAGAAACATATGACCTACACAAGAGGGAGGGGGTTGCAATGTACAAATTTAAACAACCAGAGGTAGTATTGGGTTAACTTCTGAACATGTTACATCACTAAAGTGCTTGTATCACAAAACAAACACGTAAAAGTTCAGAAAATGGATAAATAAGTCGGTAGCTACAAAGAAGTTTAAGTGGAAAGTGTAGTACAATGGACAGTCTCAACACATGACACAAATTAACATTTAGTAATACAGAGACACCCCATTACTAATCATTAGTCAAGCAGCACATACAATAGAACAGGGTGAAAAAGCTGCAAACTAAAAGGTATACAAGCAATTTCATTCCCATGTTTTTTCCAAAAAAGAAAAATTCCACACGCATATTAAAGTACAATCTGATAAAGACCATAATACTAAAGAAAGGTGAAGTTTGTTGACTAAATCAAAAGGTGGGGGTGGTTGAGGAGCAGCTACAGGAGAAAAAAAAAAAAAAAAACAGAAATGATCTTCTGGCTGTGAACTCTGCCACCTCACTACTCTGCCTCTATAGCAATACAACCCATTTCCAGTTCAGCTAATTTCTAGATGCAGAGTGTTGCTATGCAAGACTTAATCCACTGTGTGGCTAGCAAGGGAGACCACAAGAACTCTGTGTCAAAGCCTCGGCAAATCAGCTTGTGTTAAAATGCAAGTATTTTTAAATTCTTGATGAAAATCTATCACTTAGCAACAGCTGACCTGACACCAATTACACCTGGCCATCAGTGTGATCCAGCTCATTTGAAGGCAAGAAATGCTTCTGCATACTGCACAAAGTGATCACCACTCAATAACATGCAAATACAAACTACACAACTTGGAATGACAGAGCACAGGAAAACCTTCGCTACCTGGACCCCAAAGGATTATAAACAGACTGGATATGAAGACAATAAAAATGGTAAAGACTACAATATTTATGTTACAATTCTGCTTTGTGGATCACCCACCATTAAACTGCTGCACTGCCAAGCACCGAGAAAGCAGAAAGGAGTGGAATTGTTTAAAAAGTGAAAAACTAAAAACACTCATGTTACAGAAGTGCTTTATGGATAGGGATAAAGAGAGAGCGACATGTTAACGGTTGCAATCATATTTTCCATCAAACTCAGTGACAGATGCTGCAAAGGGCATAGTGTAATCCAACTGCTTCAGTATAGCATTTTACTCAAGTTGCAAAATCAGAAGCTTTACAGTGAAAACACGCTACGATGGAACAACCCAGATGTTTGTCCTTGGGTGCAGTAAAATTATACAAAACTGTATATTCTACAAGTATTTGTAAGACCAACGTTTTGGATCAGGTTGACTACCAAGTGGCATGAATTATCACAACACAATGAAGCAACATATATACATCTGTTTGCCTAGTTTCACTAATTTTAAACAGACCTTACTGTACATAAAAAAGACAGCTATACATAGAGATAACTTTGGCCACTCGTATCTTCTGGAGTTAAAAACATTTGGCAAAATATATTTTTTAAACTGATCTGTTCCACTAAGGAAAAAAAATAAAAAAAAGTCAGACGTAGGTAAGATCTATGGAAATTACAGTTGCTACATATGTTAATATTACTATTGCACTGTAGTATTTGCAATGAACTGTAAATATGACTAGGAAGTCAGGAAGTTAATATTTTATCTTCTCTGCGGTTTGGTTCTCTCAAACAAAGCATCATTACAGTCCACAAGCACTTAAAGTTAGAGCTCCTTATGACTCTCTACATTATTTAGAACCGGCTTCTCTAAGTGACACTAATTAATGGCAGGCAGCACATGAAAGAAGTGTCAGAAAAGCAAACCAAGACAGTCTGCTGAGGATGCACAACAATGCGTTATAAAGGTGGAAGAGAGTGTCACTCTACACACAATGCTCTATACTGAAGTTGTTAGCAGTCTTAAGCTATGCAGCAGTTCCATGTTACTGTAATGGAATCATTTTTTTCATATACTTGCACTGCGATGTGTGCAGCTTGAAAAGGTAATGCTCGTTTATAATGTTAACTATACAAAACGTGAAAGTTTTTCCATTTGCCAAGAGTCTCTTGATGGATTCTTATGACTGTATGTTCAAATGGTATGGGAAGTTCGTCAAGGGTTAATAGGAACCAGCAAATTATAGCTGCAACACAGTCCATCAGGAAACACAGAAAAAATAAAGTCCACAAAAACTGTTGACAAAACATTCCAAACATCTGCAGAGAATGAAGCCCCCTTTGGACCACCTACATCCCCTCTTCTCTAACTATATCAAGATCACACAACTTTGGGTTATGGCAAAAACTTTGCCACCAAAGTTATGCTATCCCAACAAAATCAAGTCACACTAGGACACAAAACAGGAATTTGACTAAACAAGGTCAAAGTAATCCTGGTGCACGCAAGTCAGATCAATGCAATCCATGCATGCAAACGTTGCAGCAGCTTCCCACAGTGCCTTCAGAATACCTTGAACCGGACAATGGCCTTTTAACTGCAAAGCTGTACTCTCTTACTGCAAGACAGACCATGCCCTCTGCACTCATATACAGTTTCCTTCCTTACAAGGGACAAAGGCCTTCAGCCCTTGCTCAGTACTTAGTTATTTTATACCAAGAAATCCTTAGATCCAATCTCTAATGAGCCCAGGAATACTAGCGAGACCTTTAGGATTTGTAAATGATGTGGGACCTAAAATGAAAAGTGGTTTCCACAATTTATCCCCTAATTAGCAAGCCCACACTCAACACACTCAAGTATCAACCTCCAGAACGGTCATTCTTGTCTATTTTTCTTATTTGGGAAGTCAGCTGGGATGTTGCCAGACTAACCTAGTATGCTGATGACTCAACACTACTGCATACTGACTACTCTGTACCTACCTGTACAGTCAGTACATCACGAATTTAACTCTGTTTAAGCCTGGTTGACAAAGTGTTTAGCATCCCCAAAAAGGCACACACCAGGCTCTTCTCCACCCGATTTGCATTTGGATTACCTTCAGAGAAAATACACCTGTTCAGACTATGTAAACTACCAAATTTACGGAGGTCATATTGCAGAATGAATTAAGGCTCCAAATCTAGTTTTTCAAAACTAACAGAAAATGAGATGAGATGTGCTGTACAGCCCTGTCACTTACGTCAGACTATACCAGAATGGCTACTGCTCATGCTTTCTTGCTACCAAGCTTCCTGTACGCTTCTCAAGTAGACTTTTATGCAAGCAGATCATGAACTTCAGCTGGCCCACGACACGGATGTATGCTTTCTATTCTCACCAGTATAATGTCTTAAATAGATTTATTAATAGGAAGTTATTTGTTAAACTTAACTAAACATGTCTTTAGTCAAGATACAACCCGGTATACAATCTACCAAAAGACAAAGATTATTCCATGGTGTAGTGCTTTTTAACATAACACTTTCCTCCAAACAGGGCTTCAAAATGGCCATCAAGTTTCACCTAGCCAGTAACGGGTACTGTAACTCTGTGGAATTAGTTGACAATGGCTAAATATTTAGAGGCATCCCACTTATTTTCCTGTTTACATAACTCAGCTCTGTTAAATTCAGCCAGTTCTTGTGGCAAAGAAGGATAAAGCCCTGAATGCGGCCCAGGTGAACCAAGTATAGTTAGGTTGGGTAGAGCTGGCAAAAGAGACCGGGTGTGCCCATACTGGAAAGAGTAGGACTGAGTTGGCCACCACTGTCACAATTTCTCAGAGGAAAGGCAACAATACAAGTGTGCAACCTGGTAGCAGCAGTCAGGCTTACCTAACCATCACCTTATGGCAACATTCAATATGACTGTATGGATGTGCAATGATACAGATTCCAGGTCCATAAACCCAGGAACAGGGTTAAGCCATTACAAATGTCCTCAACTGTCTGGATTCTGGTCAGGCCTTAAAGCACCTTCATGGCTGCCCACTATGTTTATTTCTCATTCTGATCATTGCCAACATTCCATTTCCTAGTACGTCTTCCTCAGACCCCCATCTGGATGGGCATACATAAGCATACCCAACTCTTACCCTGGTCCTTCTACATTCACTCACTTCCTAATTAGTCAGGATCATGCTAGGTTCGTAGGTGTCTACTAGGTAGGTTAATGACCACTAGGGTCTTTTTAAAGCCTAGCCATGCATCCCAAATCAACAATAAGTTCTGGTAACCCGGACTAATTTTCTAAGCCCTTGCTTACATTTAACATTTACAAACTGCCTGTGTCCATTAGAGAGAGTTAGGTACCAACCCAGGGACAAATTTCCTGTTCCCCAGCCAATTACACCAGAATTGGGTTAGAGATGAAGTCTGCTTCACATAGATGTGGAGCCTGCACTACAGAAAGGGTAGTCTCTGGAATACAAGCCTGTCTCTCCAGTGGATCCTATCTCAAAGATTCAAAGACAAATTTTGTCATTTAGGAAACACAAGTGCAACCTAAATGAAATTTCAGGTATCAGCTGGTGAGAGCACAGAGGCAATTTAAAGTATAAAAAGAATAAGGCATGACATATACACAACTATTCTAATGACTAAGACACATTTAAAAAATACTCTCCTTATAACCTATTTCTAGTCAGGTAAAACTACCCATACATATAAACCTAACCATGTGAACAAATACTGTACAATAAAAAAAAAAAAAAAAGAAAAAAGCAGTTTGTTAATATTGCAATTGCATTTGTGCAATACTACTACAGTGAATTAAATAATGTATCACTTTCAACAACATATCACTAGTGAGAATATTTGGAGGTATGAGACAAAGTTGTCAGAGTTTATATGAGCCTCATTACTGTTGGACAGAAGCTGTTCAAGAGCCTGGAAGGTCCTACAGCAGATGCTGCGGTACCTCTTGCCACATGAAAGTCTAGCAAACCAGTCAAATGCTGGATGTGATGCATCTCCAAGTATTTTGCGTACCCTCTTTATGCTTGCTGTAAAAAGTTATCGCGTGGTTGGAAGATGTGCCCATTACCTTCTCTGCAATCCTCGCCACTCTTTGAAGCATCTTCCTCTCTGCCGTAGTACTGTTTCTATACCATATGGTAAAGTTGCAGGTGAGAATACTTTCAATAGCGCCTTTATTGAAAGTTGATCGATTGCTCTGAGGAAGCTTTGCTCTTGAGCCTTTTCAGGAAGTGCAGGTGTCTTTATATATATATATATATATATATATATATATATATATATATATATATATATATATATATATATATATATATATATATAAAATTAACTGGCCTGTGTTCACAGACCCAATAGAGGTCGAGGTGTACCTACAGGAACTTTGTAGACTGAAGACTGAACTCTCTCTACCATCTCACTTGATCTCAAGCGGCAAGTGAATGGCTGGCCTTTTTCTTAAGTTAATGATAATTTCTTTAGTTTTGTTGGACATTAAGATCCAAGTTGTTATTTTCACACTATCTGACCAGAGAGCTAATTTCATTCCTGTATTCCTTTTCATCATCATCCTTTACAAGACCCACTACAGTGATATTGTCTGCAAATCTGATATGGTTATTGGTAAATTTCACAAAAGCAGTCATGGGTAAGGATGGTGAATAGTAGAGGACTAAGTACAGACCCTTAAGGCACACCAGTGTTGAATGTAATGACACCTGGTGTGTTGTTACCAGTACATCTGTGGCCTTCCAACCAAGAAGTCAAGGATCTAGTTGCAGAGGCTCTTGTTGATGCCAAGGTTAGTGTACGAGTTGTATCGGAACCACTGTACTGAATGCTGAGCAAACAGCCTGACACAGTTCACTCTTCAAGATGTTCTAGACAGAGGTGCAGGGCCACTGAAATGTTATCTGCACTGGATCTGTTTGGCTGATAGACCCTCTACAGTTTGCCTAAGGTCAGTGGCAGAGCTTCTGACAGATGCTTTTTTACTATCCTAGTAAAGCATTTCATGACATTTGAGGTTAGTGCCACTGGTCTGTAGTCATTTAAGCAAGTTGGATTGGCTTTTTTGAGCAGCAGCGGGATTATATTAGTTACCTTGAAGCATGCTGGCACTCTTTCAAGAGCCAGATGTATTGAAAATATCTATAAGGATTAGGTACAGTTGGTCTGCACACTCTTAATACTTTGCCCAGAATGTTATCAGGGCCCTCAACCTTCCTGGGGTTCATTTTCTTGAGCTGGCTTCTCAGTTCTCCAGGGTAAAGTTTACAAACCCAAATCACATGCTTATATACTCATATTAATTAGTTCAATAAAACAACAAATTAGATAAACCAAACCACTTAAAAACACAAATCTTCTTTAGTTAATTAACAATACATTATAATAAAATTCTCCAATTAAATTCAGAATTCATGCCCTTAGGGCTTAAAGTGTCAAACTTTAAAATATATAATGCTTTCTTATATAATAATAATGTATTCTTAAAACAAGAATCAAGGAGAAAAACATCTAACTTTTCTAACACCGTACCCTGCAAATGCATCGGATTACTTTGATGTACAGCCTGAAAATGCTGATTCTTGTTTAAAGAATAAATTACTATACAAGGGCATGAATTTTAATTGGAGGATTTTATTACAATGTATTGTTACTTTATCTAAAGAATATGTGTTTAAGTGGTTTGGTTTATTTAATTTATGTTATTATTGTTTTATTGAACTAATTAATACGAGTATATAAGTATGTGATTTGGGTTTGTGATTTGGGTTTGTAATTTATCTTCCTTGAAGGCTTTCTGCCGAGACATCAGAAGTGAATAAATTGGTTGGATTGTGCTGGCTGGTCGTTTTATTCATTATATATTTGTTTTTTGTGGTCTTGATACATGCTATTTATGGCCAGTGATCCGAATTTGGATTTACCCAAAATATTTTGTAATGGTGGGCTGGATTCACAGCATAATATGGGGAACAATGTGCCTTTACCTTCTTCCTCAGGTTTGGCAGGTTCGTCTCATGTAGAGGCCGCTATTGGATCGGGCTGTAATCCATCAAGCTTTTCCACAGTTTGGCATAGATGGGAGGTACAACGTAATGATCGATTAACTCTGGATTTTGGAATATACAAAGTTTGTCCAAATATCTTTAATCAAACATTACTCCTCGGGGTCTGAGAGCCTTTAAAGATCCCTCCACTCCGTTTTAACATGCAAGATGAAATAGACTGCAAATTTCATCAACGATGGGTCCTTGCAGCACATAAGTGTTCTTTAGAGTGGGTATCTACATTAGTTGAACGTGATAGGATCAAGCAGGGTGAATTACATAAAGATATTGACTCCGCATGTCATAAGATTATCACTCAAATGAATTCTGAGTTTCTGGACAAAATTTTGAGTGATATTAATAATAAACTTATTGGTTATGAAGAGGAAATTATGACCCGAAAGAAAAAATTGCTAAGCGATACGCAGGATTATGATGGTGGTAAACCTTTCCTCACGAAGACCAATCAGAGGAAATCATCCCGTCATGTGTCTTTTGAACAGGCGAATTTTCAAACAGAACAGCGTTCTTTCTTTTCTGCTGCATCTAGAAACGGGGTCAATAACATCTGGTGAGGATGTTGGCAATAATGTAACCAATTTTCCTTTCTTGCCTAAAGCACAAAACCCGGAGGGTATACAATGGACTTTGTGACTTTAATGGCCCAGGAGGATTTAAATCTAAGAAGCGACAATGGGAGGGACAATTCAATGGCAATGAACAACAATATAATAACCAACACCCCCCCAACAATTTCAGTATTCAAAGAAGGGGAAATGGTAACAACAGCGGTTTTAGAAATGGGAGTTTATACCCACTGTTATTCCGCGTTTACAAGATGTTAAATGTGATATTTATAAATTTTCTCGGAAGTTGCAGTTAAAATATTTCTTTTATAATCAGGAGATGTTTTTAGCAGATGTTAATGAAATTGATTCTAATTCAGGTAATGAAAATTTTTATTCATGTTCATCTGATGATTTCATTAATGCCAATTATAAATTTGATAAGAGTAAATTAAAATCTAATTACAAGTTTACACCTGTTTTCAATAATGATTTAATTAAATCTTTTTATCAAATGCTTGATTTTTCAGTTGTAGAATTGTTTTTTAAAGATATGTCCACTGTTGATTATAACTGAACTAAATCTGAATGGGTTGCATTACAGAATTTAAGGGGAAATAATAATCTTATTTTTAAACCTGCTGATAAAGGCAATAGATTAGTTATTTTAGATGTTCCTGAATATTTGAAAATGTGTTATGCTCATTTAAATGATGGCGATGTATATATAAGAGTAGATATTATAGCAATAACCCATGCCTGGGTGTGGGTAATGCTGGATTTACCCACGGTTGGTGTGGTTTGGTCACAAGGGCGAAGTCCGAGTGGCCAAACAAAGACAACCGTGGGTAAATCCAGCATTACCCACAGCGTGGTTATTGCTATACTAATGACATTTACGAAAAAAATAATTACTTTTCTTAAATAATGGCATTGTATAATGCCTCCTTGCTGCCCTTCCGCAGCTGTCTGGTATTCTGCGGCGCGCAGTTCTGATGTACTGTGCATGCGTATGCCTACACAGTACATCAGAGCTGTGGGCAAAAGCAATGGAAAAAGCAAGATCTCCGTTGCTTTTTACAAACTTTTGCCATGTTAAATGGGTTTAACATAGCGAGACAGCTTTAAAAAAAAGCAACGGAGAATCTCTTATACTTAAAAATATTGTGGCAGAAATAAATTTTACATTTTGTACTAGAGTATCTGATAAAGTACCATTCACAATCTAGATTTGGGTACCTTGGTCAGATATTTTATGATTCAGAATTGTGCAGTTCAGCCTGTGTAATGGATTAAATGCCATCAGGCAGTTCTTTAATGTGTACAAGGGTTTTGCTTTTAATTTACCATATGCTTTACTTAGTTCTAAAATCAATTGTTTTTAAGTGCTCAAGATTAAGCAATGAAACATCTGACAAGATAAAGTCTGTCATACAAGCATTGCATGTTCTGCAGAGTCCTTCTGTCCTAGACAGCAACAGTTTAGGGTTAAAATGACTGCATCTTTTTTGGTACAGTGATGCTGGCATTCATGGAATGCCAGCCTTCTTGGTTGCGTTGCTCAGAATGTTAAAAAGTAAAAAATGAAAGGGTGTGATAAGTAAATAAGAACTCCTCAATCATGTCCGGGTCTTAAATCAAAAGTAAAACCAGCTAGACAGTTATCTAAAATGAAATACATTTCCCAGCCCACACTACAAAAGACAGATAAAACAGGCCAGTAATCTATGAATTCCTTACAAGGTCGAGTATCACACAACAGGAGAGTGCTTCACAAAAGAGGAGCCATATGACAATAAGCAAGCACACAGTCACTAAAATAATTTTTGGCCTTATTTGCTTTATTTGCACTATATCTACCACTCAGTAACAAAGTCATAACTACAGTCATAGCACACATCAACAGACTATATTTTTCACTAATTGCACCTACAAGGTAGAATGGCACCCCTTAGCCTCTCCCCCCTTTAGCACTACCCTAAAACAAAATTTCACACCAACAACCCCTCACTTAAATTATGTCCACTTCCATGGTAAAAGTAGAAGACATTTGAAATAATCTTGTGGTGGTGCAGATGTTAAGTGTTGCCGCCTCACAGCAAGAGGTCCTCCGGTTCGATTCTCAGCTTAAGCGCCTTCTGTGTGGGTCTGCATGTTCTCCCTGCAGTTGTGTGGGCTTCCTCCCACATTCCAAAGGCATGCAATAGGTGGACTGGCCACTCTAAATTGACCGTAGGCGAGTGTGCGCATGACAATAACAGCAGCAGAATGAATTACCACGGCACGGCTAGCAGCCACCTGGCTGTGTAAATTTTAGCTCGAGAAGATTGTCACTACTGAAGTGGACACCCCAACCCCATGTGCAAAATGAGAAAGGGGTTAAGGATAACTGGCTGGGCTAGAAATAATCGAAAATCCATTTTGAGGAAAGTAATGTGCCAGAAATCGTGCCCACTTCAGGAAGTTATACAAGTGAATTTATACTACAAGAGGTTATTATTGACAACCCAATATTATAGCAATGAACAGTATTACAAAGGTGCTGCAACTATTTTAAAACCCACAACATTAACTGCCAATGGGGGGGGGGGGGGGGGCACAACATGCTATCCACAAAGTAAATCAGTCCCTCATTAGGTAAAAAAAAAAAATATATATATATATATATATCAATCATACTCTATAGTTACTTAATGTTGCAAACTAAGTGAAGCAAGGGGTAATGGCATAACACATCAGCCTCAAAATGAGAAACATTTTCTCAAAGGACTACAACGTGCTGGTTATAAATGCTACTTTAAAAATGCTAATGTGGGATACATAAAATTTGTCAACATCACTTTCTAAGTGGGCTTCAACACATTCTCACGTTCTCTGAAATTCCACCACTAACCGAATAATGTACAGCTCTGTTGAGCAGTACTCGCTCCCTCATAACCATCTGTACATCAAAATCAGATCACTCACACAGGATGAAATGTTATATGGACTTACGGGACATCAACGATACTACAGCACTTCGCTTGGCAAATACCAACAAAACATGAACCAAACTTAAACTATTACTTTATACACTGAATGCAAATAGCGTTTAAGTACAACCAAAATTAAATATCAACCTTTACTGCTCTCCCAATCTCTACGCGCGCTGGATTCCTGCACCATAACAGCACTTGCCCCCTTGCCTTTCGTCACACTATCCAAGCACAAGTTATCTTCACTTTACCTAACAAAAATGAACAGACTTTCAAACCCAATGAGAACGAAAACGTAGCGATAGTTGCCCGTTTATTAACTAATACGGACAACAGCAAGTCACTATTGGCAATCTTAAATTACATTATTTAAACTGAGGAAAAAAAGAGATTACGTCTCAATGATAGCAACTCGTGTTCTGAGAGGAAACAAAGTCTTCAAATAATAACTCCTCTTAAACGCTACTAATCCATCAACTTTAAACAGGTAGGGAATCAATAAAACGAACGAAGAAGCAGCGTCTCACCTCTCTCAGTTGTAAGAACAAAAAAAAGAAGGCATCCACTGCCTCGCGTCAACTCCAACCCGAATTTCTTTCGGGTCCACTCTTGCTAACCAACTGAGTCCAAACGCACAGTATTCGAACCACAACCAGCAATACAACCATTCATCTTCTCAATCACCAACTGTCAGCTCAAATTTTCCAAAACCACAAAAACAGCAGCACTTCCTTGTCCCGAGATCCGGATCCGGGTAATAAGCAGCTTTTGCCGACTAAAGAAACAAGTTTATGGCTACGGAATACCGCGCATTTGTGAAGCGCCCTCTGCAGACTAGATGGTTTCAACATACCACTGTCCATAATTGTGGAAGTGCTCTGCATGCCACAGTACTCAACCTCTTAGCACAAAAAATAAATAAAAAATCCGCACGACGCAAAAATAATGGCGGTACAAAGCCCCAAAAATAAGGACAAATTTTAAATATTGCCCTTATAAACTTAGAAAGTTGCTAGAACACCAGGTATTGTGTTACCATGCATTTTCTGAATGATATGAAGTTTGAAACTCAAATGACTGTCATTGTTTAGTGAATTCAGTTCTCACTGATTTGTCACAAAAATCCAGAAGATCACACATTTTATGAAGAACGGACCAAAAGTATGTGGCAAAAATCTGGACATACTGTGAAAATCTGTACAGTTGAGTGGTATGCGAGTGCATACAGCTCAAACTATTAACACAAGATTTCTGGACAAAATCAGAAATGGAGGTTGGGGTGGGCAACAGCCCAAAATCAAGGACAGATTTTAACTAGTACTCTTGTAAACTTAGAAATTTGCTACAATAACAGGTTTTGCATTAGCATGCATTTTCTGAACTGTACAAGTCCATCCATCCACAACCCCTTTTTCCCATTTTGCACATGGGTTCAGGGTGTCACTTCAACAGTGTCAAACATCTGGAGCCAATAAACTAAACCACAACTAAAAGGAGGTAGTGTGCAAAGGAACAATAACCAAAAAAAAAAAAACACCACACAATATCACACTGGAGTCTAATCCCAGATAATAAAATGGCCACACAATAAAGCCCGAAGGTCGCTCACTTTATTAACCACACTAACGCTCAAAATATACACAGTGTTTTCATCTTAAACATATAAAGACTTCTTCAGATGTAAAAAATCAAAAGCAAACGATTCTTCTTATATACCCCTCCCTCTTTAAAATCATCCAATCTTCTTCCGGCTTTTCCCAGTTAAGGGATCACATGCCTGCTTATGATTGGCAGTGGAGTTATATGGTGTCAAGTTGCCAGCCCAGTGCCCAACCTTCCACAGAAGGCACACACATGCATGCACTCACACTTAGGGCCAATTTAGTGTCCAATCCACCTACAGCATGTCTTTGGGATGTGGGAGGAAACTTGAGGACCCGGAGGAAACCCATGCGACCACTGGGAGGACATGCAGACTCTACACAGAAGGCATCCCAGCCGAGGATTGAACCGGAGAACCTCTTGCTGTGAGGTGGCAATGCTAACCGCTCCACCATTGCGACCGATCATCCAATAAGAACTTTATTAGCCTTACTTAAAAACACTTAAAAAATACAAATTGTGTGTATTTTAAAGCTAATAGCAATTAGTGATGCCTTATAAACTATATATTATATTCTAAAAATATATAAATAAATCATGTAGAAAAAACATCAAATACTATATGACAATAGTTGCTAACCAACTATAAAATAGAAAACTATATAAAAATATATAAGAATATGTGTATATTGTCTGAGGTCTTCCCCTCTATTCCCATCTAGTGGTCAAATCAAGAATTACAATTTGCCCTAAGCTTTAAAACTGGGGCCAGAGAAATATAGTCATTTAAACCTGTACCTTTATTTGCTTCCAATTTTAGTTGCCAAAACAATTCACAAAACTCTATAGTAGCCTCCCATGGTCCCCTCATGGATCCACATCCACTTTTTCTATAACATAGAAGCCATACTTTGCTGCTGGACAAAAATTAAGATGCCAGGCTATATAGGGCATTAGTCTCATCCATTTTCCTAATGTCATTGACATGTTCATACATACGTCCTTTCAGCTTTCTGGTAGTTTTCCCTATACAGAAAGCCCGGCAGGTGTTACATATAGCAATATAAACCACTCCTATGGTATCACAGTTGCTATAACCATTTGTTCTAAGTTCTGTCCCTCTTTTGGTTAAAGCAACTGATTCCCCCTGAAAGACATAAACACATTGGGAGCAACTACCACATTTATATGTCCCTGTTTTCTTTCTACTCTGTTTCTTCTTTCTAGTCTCTAATATTTCTTTGATGTTCCTACCTTTTCTATAAGTGAATTATAGGGGGTCTACAAATATTTTTCTTAGATCTGAATAACTACTAAATCTATTCCAGTTATTAGTGACTACTTTCCTAATTGTTGCTACATCCGTACTATAATTTAGTACAAAGTTACTGTTCCAGTTAGTGGTATCCTGTTCTTCTTTATCCCCCTCCTTCAACTCTTGTGTTCCCGACTTCCCTAAAATAGGAGCAAATTTCCTATTTCTTTCTTCCTTAATCTCAGCCATTATTTATTCAGTAAGAGCTAGGGGGTATTCCCTTTCCATAAACATGTCTTTTAATTTTTGACTTTCTATTTCAAAATCACCATTGTCTGATGTCATTCTGCAACTTCTAATTAGTTGCCTCCTCAGAATACCCCTCTTTTGTGTAAATGGGTGGGCACTCGTGTAAAATAGATAGGAATTGGAAAAGGTACTCTTTCTAAAAATTTTAGATTTAAAATTCCTTAACTCGGTTACTTTTTCTAGCACCACATCTAAATACTCTAGTTTCTCTGCAGAGACTATGTGGGTGAGTTTTAAAAATTCTGTAGCGCCATTAATATATCTTATGAACTTGTGTAGTTCTTCCTTAGGACCTGACCAAAGAATACATATATCATCCAGGTACCTACGATAATAATTCCAGTATTTGGAATACATAGAATGTAAAATTAATTTCTCTTCCCAAGTGGATAATACTAAATTAGCATACATGGGAGCACAACTTGCTCCCATGGCAACTCCACTGGTCTGCTTATAAAATTTTCCCTCAAAACAGAGGAAGTTACTTCTTAACACTAAATCCATCAATTCAATTAATAAACACACTTTGTCGTGATCTATGTCCCCTTTAAACCTTAAAGCTTCTTCAAACCATTCCAATCCGATAGTATGAGATATCACATTAAACAGGTCCTGGATGTCTAAAGTGACAAAGATTAGCTCATCACAATACAGATTCTGATTGATACTCCTTAAAAAATCCCATGAGTCTTTTAAAATTCCCACCCTCTCAGTCCAAATCTTATTTAATTCCAGGTCCAATTATTTTGCCAGTGGGTATGTCTTAGATCGCGTGGCAGCCACTATTGGTCTGAGAGATGGATCTTCTAAGTTTTTATGGACTTTGGGGATCCCGAAAATCGATGGTACTTTTGGTTTATCTATTGTTAAGAAATTAAATACTTCTAAATTAATGTTCCCCTCCTCCACTAACTCTTTCAACATAAAATCTATTCTCTTATATGCAACATTAATCTAATTTCTAGAAACTCTGGAGTATCTGTTAGTGTTGTTTAACATATCCAGCATTTTAGCTTAGTAAAGTATACTGTCCATAAAAAACACCACCCCCTCCCTTGTCGGGCTTCATAACCCTAATATATTGATTGTCTTTCAAAGAGGTGAGTAGCTGATATTCTTCTTTCATAAGATTGTATTGCTTTCTCCCTCTCCTTTGACTTAGCCTTATCACCTTCTCAACTTGTGTTTCAAAGTTCTTTAATTGTGGATGGGGGGGTTATATGTACTTTTCTTCTTAGTCTAAGTATAAGTATTCTTAATTCCTCCTTTCTTATTGTCAAACATCAACTCCAGGTTTTTCTTACGTGCAAACATCATGAGATCAATGAGTGTCTGAGAAATGTCACTAGTAGAAGTGGGAACAAATATTAATCCCTTACAAAATAAATTAAAGTGGGTAGGGGTAATCTCCACTCCACTACAGTTATAAATACTAAAGTTACAGAATAAGTGCCTGTTCCCTTCTATATCTATATTTTTCTCATCTAAACTAGACTGAAATTTAGATGGCCCATTCCTATCTGGGATCAGTATGCCCTCCCGTTTGGGTAACCACCCCTGTTATTATAATAATAGTTCATTGGCCCCTATCTCTTGATCACCTCAGACCTCCTATGTTCTGGGAACTCATGGGAATTACCAAGATCATAACTTCCTTCAGGATTACAATAGTTATAGTTTGGGTCCTGCCCCATATGTTTTCTTTCCAGAGGCTCCCCTTCCTCCATGTAAGGGCCTTCTTTTAGATGTTGAAAACTGGCCCGATAATTTTTAAATCCACTCATTTTGGGTTTAGGGTAGCAAACTTTACCCTGTATTCAATAATATCATGATCCAATTTTTTTACACTTCCTACTATACATAAACCTACACTTGTCTTCTATTTTTTCCTTCATATTAAAATATTTCACTTTTTCCTCTTCAACTGTGTATAACAAATCAGTAACAATAAGTTTGTTGACTTTCTCGATTTCAGACAACAACTTCACTGTTTCTCTTTCATTTTCTCTAATAATTGCCTTAACAATCTCCAGTCCAAAATTGTTAAAAATTTTCAAAAGTTCTAAATGAAACTCACTGCCCTCTGTAACGTTGTTGGGATATTTATATAATCGCAATCCCTTTGGCACAATTTCTCTCCCCACACATTCTTTTAAACAACTGTTGTCCATGCAAAGGCTTTTGTATTTCAACATCAATTCATATAAAATGTTAACATTGGTATTGTAACTATTAACATTAGAAGTATTCGCTGTGTTACTTTGAAGTACATAACTGGAAAAGGAACAATTGGTTTGCAACCAGTTAATGGCATTGTTGTCCCTACCCCAGTTCAAATCAGCCAGCTCAACTCGCTCACGATTCCTGGTGTCAGTGTGAGTAGTCCCATTAACTCTTGTACGAATCATACCATTCGCCTCATTTAATGTTTCATGTTTTCTACTAACAGTCTTTTGGCTGCTGTTAGTCTGTCCTGATGTACGCTGCAAAGGTGTTCTCTGTCCTCCATATTGTTGGAGCTCCTCCTTCCCAAGATTTCCCGATCTTGCGTACTCGAAATGGACATCATCTCATTTGATTTGCCCTGTAGCCACGCCTCCTGGTTCCCTGGTAATGAGGGGAATCCTTGGGTCTCTGAGTTGGGCAAGCCTATAGTTGCATAATTAAAATGTTTGTAAATTCCATTTCCACTCAATTGTTGGCTTAACATAGCCACCAACTGTGTGAGCCGACCCTCCACTCATGACAGCCGTTCAGTAAATCCATCAATAGTGCTGGTGCCCACCATTGGGCTTCCTATATCAGTTTTGGATGCCTCCATGCAACCAAGAAACTAAACCACAACTAAAAGGAGGTAGTGTGCAAATGAACAATAATCAAAAAAAAAAAACACAATAGCACACTGGAGTCCAACCCCAGATACTAAAACGGCCACACAATAAAGCCCGAAGGTCGCTCACTTTATTAACCACACAAATGCTCAAAATATACACAGCGTTTTCATCTTAAACATATAAAGACTTCTTCAGATGTAAAACATCAAAAGCAGGCGATTCTTCTTATATACCCCTCCCTCTTTAAAATCCTCCAATAAGAACTTTATTAGCCTTACTTAAAAACATTTAAAAATTACAAATTGTGTGTATTTTAAACCTAATAGCAATTAGTGACACCTTATAAACTATATATTATATTCTAAAAATATATAAATAAATCATGTAGAAAAAACAACATCAATACTTTATGACAATAGTTGACAACCAACTTTAAATTAGAAAGTTTGAAACTCAAATGACTGTCATTGTTTAGTGAATTCAGTTCTCACTGATTTGTCACAAAAATCCAGAAGATCACAAATTTTATGTGGAACAGACCCAAATTATGTGGCAAAAATCTGGACATTCTGTGAAAATCTGTACAGTTGAGAGGTATGCTGCATACAGCTCAAACTATTAACACAAGATTTCTGGACAAAGTCAGAAATGAAGGGGGGGGGGCAACAGCCCCAAATCAAGGACAGATTTTAACTTCTACTCTTGTAAACTTAGAAATTTGCTACAATAACAGGTTTTGCATTAGCATGCATTTTCTGAACTGTACAAGTCCATCCATCCACAGCCCCTTTTTCCCATTTTGCACATGGCTTCAGGGTGTCACTTCAACAGTGTCAAACATCTGCAGCCAATGTTACATCATCAGGTAACTAGCCCTGCTGCTGTAGTTCATCCACACCACACACTCACAACGCACACTTACACTTATGGCCAATTTTAGGTGTCCCATACTGCATGTCTTTGGAAAGTGGGAAGAAACCAGAGCATCCGGAGGAAACGCACATGAACACAGGGAGGACATACAGACTCCATACAGAAGGCACCCCAGCTGAGAATCGAAATGGGCAACTTCTTGCTGTAAGGTGACAATGCTATCCGTTGTGCCACTGTGCTATTAAACTCAAATGTCTGTCATTATTTAGTGACTGTTGTCCTCAATGATTTGCCAGATGACCACACATTTTATGAGGAATATACTAAAATACGAGGCAAAAATTTTGACATTTTGTGAAATTCTGAATAGTTGAGAAGTATGCTCATACCTACTACCCAACAATACAATGCACATGACTGCATACAATCAGCTGACCACAGTTTTGCAGACCATGTGTCAAACTCTGGTAACAAACAGAAAATATCAACTGTAGACATATTCTGCTTTAAATATGTGAAAGGAGCCACATAGCTAGAAACTCTACCAGTTATGACAGCACTGTTACACCTATGAAAATTGTAAGCAGTGAAAAAAACTACTAATAATGATGTTATGCCTATGGAATATGATTAACTATCTGCAGGAATAGTCAAGTCAGCTTTCTACTATTTCCATACTGCAAAATTAATTAAGTGCAATGTCCTAACTGATGTCAGGGAGCTGCAGGGACTAGATTTATACAATATGGTCATGTTCATAAAGTCACAATATGGTTCTAAAAAGAAAGCTCTTACTAAAAAGCAGTTTGAGTAGTCTATATTCATGAAGATCAAAAACAGTGTCCTATTACTCAAGTAGACATACTAGCTATGTTGGGGAAAGCAGTTCATCTGTTGCTGTGTCACCCAATTTAATAAATCATAATTGGACACTCTAATTGTCCATAGGTGTGAGTGCATGTGTGTGTGTGTGTGTGTGTGTGTGTGTGTGTGTGTGTGTGTGTGTGTGTGTGTGTGTGTGTGTGTGTGTGTGTGTGTGTAGTATGGAGGAACTACTGGAGCAGTTCTAGTGACCCAGGAGTGTAAACTTTGGCTCTAGTTGTTTGACACTGTTGAAGTGACATCCCAACCCCATGTGCAAAAAATGGGAAAAAGGGGTTGTGGATGTATGGATGCATGGATGGGTAAAATAGGAAACATTTTCTCCTCTTTAAGGATTTACAGAACCAGTCAGAGGAAGGTACTCTTGCTAGATCACCTTATCAGAGTGGAGAGGGGCTCCAGCAAATGAATAAGCCTAAAGATGCACATCTGCCTAACATGGAAATGGGGAGAACAACCAGCAAACACATTCATATGAGAATATCAGTCAAACAAAGATCAAGTAATACTGTCAGAATGTTCAAAAGGCACTAAAATGTGACTAAGATTATATAAAGAAAAACAGTCTGCACATTTCCCAAACCCTTTAAAGAAATATATCAGTGTATACTTATCCCAAAACAGCTTGTAGGAACAGAAGCAACAGAGAGAAGAGACTCACATAGTAAATTATTATAGCCTGAAAATGTTCCAAAGTAGGAAATAAAATGTTTAGAAGAACTAAAGAGAAGGAATAAGTCACAGAAAGTATGTATTCTGAAGAAATAATGTTAGGAAGTTTGGAAAACAAATTATCTAAAAAGGATTCAAAGTTTTCATTCCAGATTAAAAAAAAATAGAGAATTCTAAGTAGCATGTGAGTGATGAAAAGGAGAAACTTACCAATACAGATTTCATAGTTTAGCAAGAGAGGAAGAAACACTAACTGGTTCTACACCTATTTATGTGGGGGAAAAGGCAAAACTCAAGTTAAGGAAGCCTCTAGGCAACAAGAATATACTAGCAAGGAAAAAATTAAAGCTGACAATAATTTTTTTTCCAAGATATCCTTTTCAGATGGAGAGCAAAATGGAGAAGGAAAAGAAAGTGAGAGGGTAGTACTCATTCACATTGAGACAGGAGGACCAAATAAATAAAAAAAAAAAATAGAGGAATGCATACCGAGAGAAATGACATTCCTGTTGAGCCAAAGTACAGGAGTTGTAAACACAAGAACATGGTGCTGGTCATTAGGTTTATGGAGGGAAAAGAAAAACATGAGTAAAACGGCGATAAGAACTGAATCCTCAGAATACTGCTATGTTTTGACTCTCTTAGGAGAAAAGGTAGATACTAAAACCTCAGTGCCTATAATGGCAGGAGAGGAGGCAGTGCCTTCTAATTCACAACAGGCTAACCCTAAAGAAACTCAAGAATTAGCTAACCTCCAGGTAAACCAGATTGTAGATCAGAGTGCACATGCTGTGGGCTGTGTCTTTAAGAAGCATGTCAAAGACTGAGTGTGCATGTATAAATGTCAGGCACATGCCATTCCTAGTGCCATTTTGAGAGTGCAGCCAGGGAGTGAGCATGTAGGATTGCAGCATTTAGTTTGTATATATGTTACTTAAGTTAAGTCAGAAAACTTCTATCATGATATGTTTGTATAAAATAAAGCTGCTTGAACGGAACCCACAAAGACTCTTCTATTGTGTCCAAAGTAGGAGAGTGACATGGTGTCAGAAGTGGGATCACAGAGAATAATATTCGGAGCCATGAGGTGCAGAGATAACAGTGAAGGTAAACTAAAAGAAATGAGCATGAAAAAGGCCCAGAAAAGAATCAAAGGTAATGAGAATTTGCATGAACTACTTATTTTATAAAAAAGAATGAAATGGGGCATTACAAGGGCACAAACCACATTATTAAACAATCAGGAGTTACAAAAGGATTATTAACTAAGGGAAATATTTAAAGTAGAGATATTTGATGAAATGATTAACAGAAAAGCAAAATGAGCATGTTTAAAGCAAAATGAATATAATAAGGGCAAAAAGGGCACATTAAGCATAAATAAAGTAAGGAGACTGCATGTTTTGGCAAAGTGCTGTATTTTGGCATAACTACGATGACTTCATATTGTATCAAGGACATAACTAAAGTTATTCGAAGTTTCTCAAGCGTGTAAAAGTGCTTACAGTATGTGCTTATTACTGTGTATGTATTCCAAAGAGTTTATTTGTGTGCAAAGTGCAACTATTTTGTAAAGTGCAGTAAAAGTATGGCCATTTTGAGAAATTTCTTGTGCTGGGTATGTCTATTCGCAAAGTGCCGTCATTACAGAGTGTTTCTTGCATTGTAAAGAATTGCCTAGAAAGGAACCACCATTTTGATGAAATTTCAGTGTGTTCTGTACAGTTTATTCTCAAAGTGCAATTACTTGGAAATGTTATTGACTCTGATATTTTCTTGCCCAGTTCATTCACATCTTGCAGCTATTTGAAGTGTTTCTTAAAATGATGATAAATTACTTTTGCAATATGATAATTTCAAGAGTATTACAGTGCCCTAGAAACTTATTTCACTAAGTTCAGTTACATAGAGGCTTGCATTGAGCAGTTATTTAATATGTTTCTTACATTGATAAGAGGTGATTTTGTGCAATACGATAATTTCAAAAGTATTACAGTGCCCAAGAGAAACTTATTTTGCAAAGTTCAGTTATACAGAGGCTCATTTTGCTACTGGGAAAAGTTATAAGTACTGGCAATAAATACTGACATGTGTGTATGTGTTCATGCTTATTTGCCAAACCCTTCACTGGTATATGTTAATATGGCAGATGTATTTCGAAAGCACTTACCTTTAGTTTTTGATCAGAATATTGCAGAGAATTGGAGAATATTTGAACAAGGGTACAATATTTTTATACAAGCAGCTTATTCAGATAAAGATGCACTCACCAGGGCATTCATTTTGCTAAACCTAGCTGGGTAAGAGGCCATAGAAAGACAGCATTCATTTGTGTATACACCAGCAGTATATGAAGGAGAAGGTGAAAACTGGAGTATTGTTGTACAGGCTGGGTCAAGGGAAGACCCCAAGTGCTTGACGCACAAGTTTAGAGAAATGTGTAACCCCCAGACACATATTATGTTAGGGAGGCATTTGTTTTTCATGAGAGATCAGAAACCAGGGGAAACTTTTGCAGCTTATATAACTGACCTGAGAAATAAAGCTAAGATGTGCCAGTTTGGTGACTTAAAAGATGACTTAATCAAGGACAGGCTCGTGTGTGGTATTAATAATGCTGCTATGTGAAAAGTCTTGTTATGAGAAATGTCTTGTTTTGTGACAGTGATTACCATTAAGTAAAGCCATAGAGATTTGTCAAATACACAGGGTGACAGAAGAACACACAAGTATTCTTGCAAGTGACAAAAGTATGGTTTCAACAGGCTCTAGAGCAAGTGTAGATAGCATGCAACACGTGGCAAACAGAAGTAGGCCTAAGCACATGGCAGCCACAATCCCTGCTAACTCACTAAGGAAACCACATAGTTTTCCAGTAAGTTCTAAGACTAATTTAGTTAAGGGAGCATATCCTTCAGTGCAGTACAAACGTGAATCATCAAAATCCAAGTCCAGCTTTATTGTTAATTGTCACAATTGTGGTGCAAATCATGAGTCTAAAAGAGAGAAATGCTTAGCATTCAGTCAGCAATGTCACAAGTGGAAAAAATGGAACCATTTCCAAAAAGTTTGCAAATCAAGTAAACCTTGCACAGTTGTAAAGAAAGGTCACACAAAAAAGTAAGTTGATCAAGTAGAGCTGCAGCAGTTAGCTTTCTATGTAGATGGTGTATCAGTAGCTAGTGAAAGAGTTAATGCAGTGAATTTACTGGCAAAGAGCAAAGTGTTTTGTGCTGTCTGGATCAATGGTAAAAACATATACCTTAAAGTAGACACTGGTTCAGAGTGTAATGTGATATCAGCAGACACATTTGCTAAAGTGAGAATGAATGAACAACTCAATGTGGCCAGTAGTGCAAAACTTCTTGCTTATAGAGGTGAAGAAATTCAAACCAAAGGCTCAGTGATACTTTCATGTTATTTGGCCAAGAACTGTTACAGCTTGTTATTCTATGTAGTCCGAAGACCAGTACAGTCTTTATTGAGTCTCAAAGGTAGTTTGAGAATGAATTTGCTTTATTTTACCAAAGAAGTTCATCACATAAGTGCATCTCCTAGTTATAATTTTTCTGAAACCATTTTCTCAAAATATGCTGATGTTTTCGATGACAAGTTGGGCAAACTTCCAGTTGTGTATTCCATGAAATTAGACTCAGAGGTAGCTCCAGTAGTCAGACCAGCAAGAAGAGTTCCGATAACTATGCAATATAAAGTTAAGGCTCACTTGGATAAAATGGTGCAGCAAGGTGTAATTTGTCCAGTTACAGAACCAACTGAATGGGTGTCATCTATGGCAGCAACTCACAAAAAAAGGCTCATATGAAATCAGAATATGTATTGACCCAAGAGATTTGAACAAAGCATTGAAAAGACCATATCATCCAATGCGCACAGTAGAAGAGGTTGCAGCCCTAATACTGAATGCCACTGTTTTTTTCTGTCTTGGATGCAAAAAGTTCATTTTGGCAAGTGATGATTGATCACAAATCCTCATTCCTAACCACTTTTGGTACACCATTTGGCAGATACAGATTTCTAAGGATGCCTTTTGGAATACATTTAGCAAGTGAAGTCTTTCAGCATGCAATGGAGCAAATTTTTTGGGGTTATCCTTGTGCCATAATAGTAGATGATTTATTGGTTGGAGGCAATAGTGAAGCAGAGCATGACAGAAACCTAAAGAAAGTTCTAGACAAAGCATGTGAAGTGAACTTGAAGATCATTCCTCTGAAGTGCAAATTCAGACTTCCAGAAGTTACATATGTAGGTCATTTATTTACCAGTACTGGCTTGAGACCAGACCCAACCAAGCAAGCAGCTACTCTTGAGATGTCAATACCAAATAATGTTCAAGCTTTACAGTGTTTCCTAGGCATGGTCAACTATTTAGGTAAGTTTATACTAGACTTCAGTGACTTGGCAGCACTTTTAAGAGAGCTAATGTGGAAATATGTTGCATGGTCATTGATAGAACAGCACCAGAAGGCATTTGAAGATCTTAAGCAGAAAACTGCCACCCCACCTACTTTAAGATACTATGAGGTGAACAAACCAGTTACTCCTTCCAGTGATGCTTCAACATTTTGTCTTGGTGCAGTCATACTTCAAGAGGGCAGACCAGTAGCCTACGCATCTAGAACACTTACCCAAACTGGGATGCAGTATGCTCAAACTGAGAAAGAACATTTGGTAATAGATTTGCATATTCCAAATTTCGTGATTAACTTTATGGTCGAGCTATTCAGATTGAAACTGAGCACCAACCTCTAGTCACTATTTTAAAGAAGCCTATGCATTCAGCTCCAGCAAGATTACAAAGATCGATGCTGAAATCGTAAAAGTAAAACTTCAAAATGGTCTGTACAAAAGGCAAACTGCTCTATCTTGCTGATACCTTATCCAGGTCGCCTTAAATACAACGGAACAGCTTGATGCAGAGAATTTTGACTTTGACACGATGGCAGTACATAATTTTTCTACCACTAGGCTTGATGAGTTAAGAGATCACACAAAGACTAATCCAATTTTGCAAAAGCTCAATCACTACATTAATGTTGGATGGCCGTCATAGCAATCTAGTGTGCCACCTGAAGTGCAAACCTATTTTCCTTACAGAGATGAAATGTTGATGGAAGATGGCATTATTTTCAAAGCTCCTAAAATTGTTGTTCCTGCTTCCTTGCAACATGAATATATTCAGATTCTGCATTGTGGTCACCCAGATTCTGCATCCACTAAGAGACAACCGAGAGCATTAGTATTTTGGCCTTCATTACTGAAAGACATTGATATAGTACTTTCTTCTTGTTCATTATGCAATAGTACTAAACTGCATTTGCAAAGAGAACCACGTCAGCTAAGTCAAGTTCCTGAACTTAGTCAACAGTAGCCACTGACATCTTTGAGTGGAACAATCAACACTACTTAGTATTGGTAGATGCTTATTCAAATTGGTTTGAGATTGATCTACTACCTAATCTAACATCCACTGCTGTTATTACTAAGCTGAAACATCATTTCTCAGTCCATGGTCGTCTGCACAAAGTTATTTCTGACAATGGTACTCAATTTACTAGCCAGTTGTTTCAGAAATTTGCAAGAGAATGGTACTTTGTACATGTCACCATCAGTCCTGAATATCCGCAGTCAAATGGTCTAGCTGAATGTGCAGTGCAGAGTGCAAAGCAATGACCTGAAAGGTCAAAGTGTGACAATACTGATGTCTTTTTAAATTTGCTTAATCTCAGAAACAAACCCTATGACAATATTCTTGGCTCACCTGCTCAAAGACTTCTTTCCAGGCAAACCAGAACTGTGCTACCTATTAGTTCCAGTTTACTGAGGCCTAAAACTAAGAAGAATAAAACCATCAAGGTTCAATTATTCAAGAAGCGCTTTATCCAGGAGTCCACTTATGATAAGTCGAGCAGATTTCTTCATCTGTTGAGGGAATGAGAGACAATGAGAATACAAACGGCAAAAGGTTTTGACCAGATTGGTCAAGTTACAGGTATATATGCAGAGCTGAGATCCTACCTTGTAGAATTTGAGGGTGGAGTACAGCAGGAATCGCAGACATCTTCTTCCTGTATCAGAAGCAGCATCGCAACATTATCCTTATGACATATATTCTAGATCTCAGAGTGAACCAAACGTTGTTCCCATCCCAGAGTGTGTTCCAACCTCTGATTTTATTCCTGAAGATGTTCCAAATACTTCTAAGATCGAACATTTTAAAGAGACAACTCCAGTTGCTAAGTCCAATCCCCAGTTTTATGTCACATGATATGGACGAATATCCAGGCCCAGTGTGAAATACACAGCAACTTGGACTTAACTGTGTATATACATGTCTGGTCTTTTATAAATGCATGGTAAAGTATTGTCTGTGATATCTCCATGCCAAAATAGATTAATAACATTGCATGTTTCATTTAAAGAGGGAGGATGTAGATCAGAGTGCACGTGCTGTGCGCTGTGTCTTTAAGAAGCACGTCAAAGACTGAGCATGCATGTATAAATGTCAGGCATGTGCCATTCCTAGTGCCATTTTGAGAGTGCAGCCAGGGAGCTAGCATGTCGGATTGCAGCAATTAGTTTGTATATATGTTACTTAAGTTATTAAACTTCTATCATGATGTGTTTGTAAAAAATAAAGCTGCTTGAACAGAACCCACAAAGACACTTCTATTGTGTCCAAAGTAGGAGAACAACAGAGATAAATTTTAAAATGACACAAGGAAGATGACCCTTTAACCAGAACAAGTGAAACTATATCCAGAGTTGTAGGAGAATAAGCTGAACAAAATGTTCCTACTTGCTACCTATATATCAGATTGCAAAATGGTTTATTGTATAGAGTAAGTAAAGAAAGAGAGAATAGTATGTCAACTGCTGATGCTCAGACCTTTCACAACTGTAGTGCGGAAAATAGCACATAGTCATGTAAGGGGGTACATAGCAATGAACAAAACTAAATCAAGTATCCCCCCAATGTTTTAATGAAATGAAATGGAAAAAATCGAGAACTTATAAGCTAGATGATGTGAATGCCAGAAGACAGATCTTTATTCAGGCTTCAAATTAATTCCAATGCCTGTTATAGAGGTGTACCTTGAATGCATTGCTATGCCCATTGTTAGTTCACAGGTAAAATTCAGCAATGAATTTCAAATATATCTTGGTCATTTTTAGACTATGAAACAAAGTACCCTGAAGCTAATCCCCTATATATTGATGCAAGGCCAATGTTAAATCTATAGCCAGGAAGCTAGTGTTATTTTCCAGAGTAGAAACACTTGAGGAAATACTCACTGTCCAAGGGACTCCATTTACATTAAAAATCATGGACCAACAGTGCCAATGCTTTAATACCATGCATACCATCCCCAAACAGATAAGTAAGTGGAACATTTTAACCAAGCACTAAAGCTGATACTGAGATAAGTAATTGAGGAGGATGGTAAAAACTGATACTATTTAATACCACAGATCACTTCTGCAATTAGACAAGCACCAAATGCCTCACAACAAGGTTCAAATAATTTTGAGTTATTATATGACAGACCTCCTTATGGACTGTTATATATTGCTAGACTAACTTGGAAGGAAGACAAAAACATTTAAAATGTCAGAGAAGACTATACCAACTTTCAAAATATGTTGATAGTAGCAATGCCCATTGTAAGGCAGCACATGGAAAGAGCCTACACCAAACAACAAGGTGATTTAATAACAATGCAAGGACCAAAGAATTCAAAGCTGGACATCAAGTGCTAGTTGTTGTCTCCTCCATAGAAATCAAAGTTTTGATTAAGTGTCAGGGTCCATTTGAACTATAAGAGAAACTAAATAATGTAAACTACAGGTATGAACAAACTGATATGAGAAGTCCAAATCATATACACATTCGCATCCCAAAACCATGGAAAGAAGCACTTACCTCTGTAGTTAGTTTAATGGCAGAAACTCTATACCTACAGTTCAAATAGATGACACATTTCATAAGCCAGGGAAACAAGAAACAACAGAGTTTTTGTTAAGAAATAAAGAAGTGCTTTTAGTGCTATTAGACAGAACTGACTTGACTCAATACCACATTGACACTTTTCCATGAGAAAAGTTTGACTTAAAATCTTACAGCATACCAGAATCACAGAAAAAGTTGTGCTACAGGAAGTACAAAAGATGCTTAAGATGTGGGTGATAGAAAAATAAAAAAGTTAGTGGAACAGCCCTGCAGTATTAGTTTCAGATCCCGATGAAACAATCAAATTTGTAGGAAGATGATCAGCGTTTAAAAAGTTGACAGTTAACCAGTGCTTAGCGTTGATGATTTCACAGAAAGGTTGGGGAAGGCAAGATTCTTGAGCACATTAGATTTAACAAAGGAATACTGACTGATTAATTTAATTGCTAAAGACAAAGAAAAGACAGCTTTTTCAACATAAGAGGGCTTATTCCAGCACGACATCCTTCCTTTTGGCTAAATGGTGTCCCACTAATCTTTCAGAGAATTATAGACGTAGGCTTAAAACCAAACCACATGTCATGTATGCTGCCATTTGCCTAAATGATGTAACAATAATACATTCAGAGGACTGGGGCTCTCATTTATTTATTTATTTACCTGTTTGTTTATTTATTTAATTATGCGTGCTTTGTTGACCGGTGTAGTTCCCTCTAGGTCAGAGGCCTCTTTTTAGGGGAGATTTGAGATATTATTCATACTAACTAGGGCAGGGATCTGCAACCTGCAGCTCTGGAGCCACATGTGACTCTTCCACCCCTCTGTAGTGGCTTCCTGTAGCTTTGAAAAATAATGGTCACTCTAAAACAGAACACACACACACTGAGAGTGGTCAAGCGATGGACTTTAAATATTGCTCTTATAAACTTAGAAACTTGCTAGAATAACACAGTTTCTGTTGCCATGCATTCCACACACACTGAGAGCAATAAAGCCATCCCCTGGCAGCAGCAGCATCTCCTGAAAGGTTTCCATACCTCTCAAAGTCTTACCACAAGAATTTTGGGCAGAGCCACAAAGGGGAACAAAGGAACAAAAATAGGGATGGACTTTAAATATTGCTCTTATAAACTTGCTAGAATAACATGGTTTCTGTTAACTTGCATTTTACACACACACACACACACACACACACACACACACACACACACACACACACACACACACACACACACACACACACACACAATTACCTCTCAACTGTGCAGATTTTTGCAGATTGCCCTGACTTTTGCTTCATATTTTTGATCTGTTTCTCATAAAATTGTGGTTTTCTGGCAAATAATTGAGGGCTGAAATCAGAAAAAATAGACAGACATTTGAGCTTCAGACCCTTCAGAAAATTCACGCTAATGTAAAATCTGTTCCTTTGTCAACTTTCTAAGTTTGTAAGAGAAATATTTAAAAAAGTGTCCCTATTTTTGTGCCTTTGTGCCCCATTATTTATGGCTTTGTCCAGATTTCTTGTTGTAAGAGGTCGAGAGAAGTGATACACACAAACACACACTGAGAGCAATTGAGCAATCCCAACAATGGAACAAAAATAGGGATGGATTTTAAATATTGCTCTTAGGAACTTAGTTATTTTATATTTAGTATAATAACTATATGTAAAACTTCATACGCTGTCTTATCTTTATTTTAGGGGTCAAATAGGTTTTGTGTCTCCTGATGAATTTTATTTGGTGGGAGAAGGGCCAGAATGGCTCTTTGGATAGTGAAGGTTGCAGACCCCTGAACTAGGGAAAGTCTGGCCAGGTGACTGTGAAAATCCTCTACTCTTTTGCTAGGGGGAGCTGCAGAATTGTATATCTTTCCTGCAGAAAGGTGCAAGGGGAAAGAATGGTAGAGATGGGGGGGGCATAGGTGGAGAGACAGAAAGGAATAATGTGAATGCAGAGATGGGCAATAGTGGATATATATTGCAAATTTTGGACATAGATATTATAGCTGGTGCTTTACAGATGAACCACTTATAAAAAAAAGGAAAGCCTAGAGAGGGGTTGGCTCATTCCTGGCTAGTTACTGTATATAAGTGTTTCATAGATGAAGAGAATGAGGGACTATTATCTATGTGAGAAGGGAGCAAGGCAGATGCAGGGAATGATGCTGTAGGCATGACAAGGTAACAGGCATCCAGGAAGTGAGACAAAGTTATGCAGCATTGGCAACAACAACAGCTAATCAGAGTTTAAAGAGGAGAATTACAGAAAAAAGAAGTCCTACATTGAGAATATCCATTGGGAAAGACTATGCATTAGATAGATATTATGTTCGGCACGACCTGCTTTAAACTTTAACTTTCTTTGCTGCTGCTGTTCATTGCCTGATACATTTACGGAAGGAGCTTTTTTTGTATGACTTTTGGGAATTTTGAACTGATGCAAAAATCTGTGTCACAAACAGATTTAATAACATATGTTTCCATGGAATGATTATATTTTTACAGGGTCAATACATTTATGGACAAAGAAATTTACTGACATTAAAAGTTATTTTGAAGGTAAATGTAAAACAGAACATTCTGTTACAAAGAAGTATGATTGCAAATAATTATGGACACGAGCATGGGAAATGTGGGTAACACTGATGAAAACTGATAATTCTATAAACCATTTTCATTGTATTACAAATTGTGAAGTGAAATGAGATAAAATAGTCAGCCAAAGATGTATTACTACTTTGGGGAAAACACATATTTAATAAGTGAAGGCATGAACATAAGATTTATTTTTATTTATTTATTTATTTGCAGTTTGATTACCGGGGAAGTCCACTGAGCCGAATTGACCCATTTTCAGTGGAGGCCCGGGAAGAAAAGCTCCATGATGCATTATACAATTTAGATATAACTGATAGTTAATATTAAAGATAATATTATATAGAATAGTTACTCATAAAGGCATTCAGTATCATGCATAGTTAGCAAATTCTTTAAGCTTGAAGGTAGGAATCATACAGTTTCATTTGAGGAAAACAGATATGTGTTAGGTATGGAAACAGTTTACATACAAACCTTTTAAGAAAATGTAAATACGCTTTATATACACACATCAACAGTAGAATGCTATTTACAATATTTACAAGGTTGGGCTGTGTGAGGGTAGCTGTAGGAGTTGTTGAGAGCTTAGAGAGAAGCTATAGAAATTGTTGAGAGCTTTGATAGGCTCATAGGAAGATAACTATGAGAGTTGTAGAGCTTGGGAACCAGAGAGAGAACCCCCTTTGATTAGGTTGGGTGAAGGCAGGTACATTTCTATTTAGTGGATGTGTTTGAATAGCTGGGTTTTGAAGTTTTCTGAGTTTGGTATGGTTCTTAGTGCGGAGGGAAGGGAATTCCATTTTTTGCCTAGTGAGAAAGATAGAAGTTGGCCAGCAGGACATTTAGGTTTATGCATAGTAATTAAGTTATGATTTTCAGATCTGAGAGCTATGTTGGGTGTATAAGGGGGGAGAATGTTAGTTAGAGCAGGACATTTTGTTGGGTGAAATATGAGTCTATGTGCAGTAGTGAGTTGGAGAGAGTCTAGGTAGTTTGGGAATTCAAGCCAATTCAGGGATTGTAGGGTTAGGCAGTGATGGGTGGTATTTTTAGATTTAGAGGCAAATTTAGAGATTTTGTTGTAGCAGTTTTCTAGTTTAGAGGTGATAGAGGAAGACAGGTTGGTTACGAGAGGGGCTCCGTATAATAAGGAAGGAAGAAGATAAGTCACGGCCAGAGTTTGCCTGGTAGAGTTGGAGAGAAAGTGATTATTCCTATACAGCATACCTAGCTTTTGGTGGGTTTTCTTAATAGGTGGAAGAAGATGTAGTCAAAGTGGCAAGACAGGGCACATGGTAAGATGTTGTACAAATGTCATGTATTAGATGCAAACAAAAAGATCATTCATAGTTTTATTGTAAAAAATTGATGAATACAGTGGGAGCAAAATGAAGAGCAGGAGAATAATTCAGAAGAATATGTACAACATGAATGCTGGGAAAAAACAATTCTTCTGGAAGATTTCGAACAGGAGGGTGGGAGTACTGGGTGAGATTCTTGAAACAGAATAATTGTTCAAAAAAGCTTACAAGGGTTGAAAATTAATGAAATTGAACAAAGTAATTGGTCTGAAATATTTCAAATTGATGTGCAGTGTGAAGGAAAAGGTGGTAAAGTAATGTCAATAAAAAGTAGTATAAGAGATAGAAAAAGAAAGAATGAATTGCAAATAAGTAAATAAATATAGACACAAAAAGGGAGGGGGCAATTTTATTAAATGTAAATGAAAAAACATGAACTGGGGATTTATAAACTCTGTGTCCACAATTGCAGCCAAACCATCACTACTGACAATGTGTGCACAGTCAGCAGTAGTGCTAATTATATACTCATGTTGCCAGGTCAGTGTGCATGACAATGAGCCCCGTGTCACAGCCAGGTCAGTGTGCATGACAATGAGCCCTGTGTCACAGCCAGGTCAGTGTGCATGACAATGAGCCCCATGTCACAGCCAGGTCAGTGTGCATGGCAATGAGCCCCGTGTCACAGCCTGGTCAGTGTGCATGACAATGAACCCTGTGTCACAGCAGCAAAAATATGAGGTTAGATGGAGGTAAACTACCCCGCTGCCATACTGAATTATAAATGACTGAGGTAAACAACGATGGTTCACAAGCACCCCCAGTACTTGCAAGGATGCATGCATAGTTGTATAATGTTGATGGAATCAATGGTAACAGATATATGAGAGATAGAAAGAAAGAAAAATGTACAATAGAAGGGAATGTACAACTGATGGCTGAGGGTAAGTAGAGGTAACAGCATCTAAAGAGATGGAGAGCAAAAGTGCTAAGGGAGTTGCTGATCTAAACAATTCTCAGAAAAGCAGAATGAAAAAGGTGCTGTGACAATATGTGCATTTTGCAGAATGTGAAACCTATGTAGGAGAGGTGGGATGCAATAAAGTAATATGATGTACCAACCTGCACCAGTCCTGAAAACATAAGAATGATGGCAGTAGACCTGTTCTACACTGCTGAATGTCATTAAATCTGGCATGACAAGGCCATTAAATACAGAATATATGTTACACTGATGTGAGTCAACCCATCATTTCATTCCACATGCAAGTATCTACATTTTACTGGCAAGGTCAGCCACTGCAGCAGTCAGAAGAAATATGATCATAAAACAAAAATATCATGGTAATTCTGCACAGGTGCAGATGGATAGCCACAAAATTGGACTTAAGTAAACTGAATCTATGACTGCTCACTGAATGTTGTCTTAGCAGTGCATTAGCAAGTAAAGCCACTGTAGCAGTTAAGCGTAAAAAGGGCTATGAAACACACATGTCATGGAACTTAGCACATGTGCAAACCAAAAATTTGTAAAACAACATACCATTTCTGGGGAAAATGAAATCCCCAACCAGTGAATAGACACAGTAAGAATAATTGCATGAGTACAATGCACCATCAAATGAGTTTGAATAATGACTGTAGTTGTATTTTATTTCTGGTTGGTATATATGCATTGAGGCTTAGCTTATTTCTATGACCATCTAGCACATGATGATACATTTTCATCATTTTTGCAATAGGATGTAGAGATAATTTCCCTATGGTTCCCTATGGTTTTATATGGCCATTGATGTTGCTCCATGCCAACTGTAGAACAATGTATGACCACAGAAAATGTATGCACAATTTTATGCCCATTCTCACCATGCATGTGGTATGTCTATCTATTTTGACCATACATTGGGTTAGAAATGATAATATAGGACAGACAAAGACAAAAAAGCAGAAGCAAGCAGAGAGCACATTAACAGGTGTGCAGTTATAGACTGAGTAGAATGGAGGTGGGAGAGGAGCCTGCATTTACCAAACTTCTAGCTTGACAGTGTCAGAAGAATAAAGAAACAAACTGGGTTACAAGATGCCAGACTGTCCACCTAATTTACACATTGATGACAGGAGTATTTGCTTTCAAAGAAACTGAATATGTGATATAAAGACAAGATAAACACACATGAATGGAAGTGAACCCCTGCCTTTGGCAATGGTATTCTACACACCAGAGCAATAGCAAGACATGCCATGGAGCATCCATAGAAAAAGTTAGTGAAAACACCTTTCAGAGGAATGGAATGCATGACACCAAGAAAACAACCTGATGAGTTAAAACCCCTGCCTTTTATAATGATATACTGTACACCAGGGCATTAGCAAGGCATGCCATGGAAGCACTTATGGAAAACATAAGCAAAAAACACATTTTGGGGGATGGAGCACACAATAGCATGACAACAAATACACCTAAATGGGTCTGGAACCCTGCTTTTTTCAGTAACACTCTCTAGAGTAGTGTACTACTGAGTAAAGCCATAGAAGAATGTATACTGATCATATCAGCAAATGCACCCTTCAGTAAAATGTTAGAACACTGTTGAAAACTGAAATAAAAATGAACATTAGAAAAAAAATAACACAAATTGACCATAAGGGGATTAAAATCATTCTGCCAGTGTATTGACAATTTACACATCACTGAAGTAGTACACTTAGCCATTGAAACCGTCACATACATGTAATTATATTATGTTACATTCTATTTCAATAGTATGTTATTAGCACATGACATGGATTGTTTAGTAGACTGCAACAAGATACACCTCCATGGATTTGCACACCTAACTGCCTAACAGATACTTTCTAGATCAGTGGACTATCAACTGGAGTCACATAACAAGAAAGAGTGGCAGGGATCAGAAAATATACAATAAAAGGGAATGTTGAACCACTGTTGACTGAAAAATTAACATTGTTGAACCCCATACAACAATCAAGGGATCAAAATCCTGCCTCTAATGAATGGACAACATAGAGATCACTGCCAAACTGTTGCATACACAAATTATATGTTTAGCCTGATTTCATATATACATTGCAAGTGATTAGTGCTTGATACAGATTCATTAGTATTGTATTACAAGGTAGACCGCCAATGATTTTGAACCCCTGGCTGCCTAATAGATACTCTCTAGAGCAGCTCATTAGCAAGTGGATCCACAGAAAACCTATAGTGACAGGGTCAGAAAACACACAACAAAAGGAAACACTGTTGAAGACTCATAAATGAAGATTAGTTAACAGCATACAACAATCAAGAGACTAAAACACTTCCTGTACAGGATGAACAATGTAGACATCACTGCAAAGTGTTACATGCATGTATTTTATGTTTAGCATTATTTCATATGTACATTACAAGTGATTATATTGTTCAAGATATTGCTACAAGGCAAAAGTCCATGAATTTGGACCCCTGATTGTCTAACATACCCTCTAGTCCAATACATTGTCAATTGCAGCTATAGGACATATGGTAATGGGGTCACATTTTCATGGAATGACTGAACACTGTATAAATGGCATACAACATTAGTAAACAGCATACAGCAATCAGGGGATCAAAAGCCTTCCTCTACTGGATGGTTACTGTAGACATCCCTACTAAACTGTTATATACACATACATTTCATTTAGTTTTATTTTATATCTTTATTCCAAAGCATTTTTTTAAGTTAACATAGAATTTAGCAACAATGCTGCAGCCATATGTTTTCAATAAACAGCCACATGGTTAACAACATATATAAACATATAATTAAGTTAAACTTAAAATCAAACTGCATAATGCCTACTACTTCTTTGGATCTGACATATCTTGTAAATATTTATAAAGAATGAAATCACATTGTAAAGTGTCCATAATGCTTAAATGATGCAAAGGCAAAGAAAAAAATGGAACAAAAAAAAACAGGAGTTTCGTGTAAGTATTATATGACTGTTACAGTATTAAGAGACCATTTGATATATGGCATAAAAGGAAATAAAGTGAAAACATTTTTTTGGACTTTTTTCCCTCAGTTTTGTAGTTCTGGAATTACATTCCAAAATTCCAAATAAGCTATCTCCTCCAATACACCACAAAGGTCAAGATAGGAAGGAGTAACTGAAGACTCCCATCTTTTTGTAATACATTTGTAGCTGCCAAGATCACTACATTAAGAAGAATTAGTTCCATTGAGGTTAAATTAGTATGGCTAGAAAACCTCAAAAGAAAATTCTTCATTATAACTGTAATTTGTCTAGGCCACATTCCTGAGCAGAGGTTTGAATCATCTCTTTAAAATCCTTCAAAATATAGCAGCTCCAAGAATATATACCAAATGTCCTTCTGTTCCTGAGTTACAGTACCAATAAAAAGAGAGTGTATCTGAAAAAAAAATTCAAGTTTGATAGAGCGTAAAAGTATTTAAATTGACACAGCCATCCAAAAAATCACAACTTACAGGATCTGGTGGTGTATCTAGGAAACAGAAGAAGGCTGGCCCACTCCCTCTTATCTATAGCATACTTGATATCTCTAATCTACATCTGTCTATATTTGTCAAGAAATGACTCTTTTGAGGCCAACAGTACTTTATAGCTATGGACAATGGAACCCTTCTAAGACACATGTGGAGTGAATATCCTTAAAAGCCATTATACTCAGTGGGGACAATCTGTCTTATTTATTTGCACTGATGGCCTTGTTGAAGAAGTCTACCAGGTTGAGTAGGCATGACCTGCCCATGACAAAACCAGATTGGGCTGGATCCAGTGTCTGAATGCCGTTGTTTATCATCTCCATGATAACTATTCCTACGGCTTTGCATATGAGATAAATACAAGACAATCAGTCTATTATATGCCTAACTAATACCCAGACAGTGACCAAAGGTAAGAATTTAGCTCTGTACCTTGTGTCTGTGTGGTAAACACCTTAAGCATTAAGCCAACCCCTCTGTAGAGGTTCCCTAGTCAGACTAAAAGTTAACTCCAGTTTATTTGCCCCCATCTCTATTTCCAGAGGCATAAGTCAAGAGTGCCCTTCTCCTTTACTATTTGCCTTATATTTGGAACCATTAGCGGTAAGTCTGAGGAACTCCACACTTAATAGATATAAACTAGGGAGGTTTGCCATAAGTTATCTCTATATGCAGATGATTTATCGGTCTTTTTAACCAATCCAGAGTCACAAATGCCATTGCTGTTCAAATGCTTGGAAAGTTCTGGCATTCTATCTGGTTATAATGTCAACCCAAATAAGTCTGAAACAGGAGCTATAAAATTTTAAGCCCTCACAGTCACTTCGAGATTATTATATCTTTTTGGGAAGGAGAAATGGAATGACATATTTGGGGCTCAGTTTTAGGCCAACATGGGAAATTACACTTGCTGATATACTGATTAAAACTAAAGCATATCTCCGAAGATAGAAACTCCTATGCAAGCATATTATTCAAAGGGTATATGCTGTTAGACACTACTAATAACTGGTGCCAAAGTCACAGTTTAAAATTCAATGTCAGAAAATGTATAACAATATCCTTTGGGAAGATGGCTACTCCTAGAAACTATCACATTACTAATATACTCCTAACAGTGTAATCTGGGATTTAACTGCAATCTGTCTACTGTAGTAAGGAAATCATTCTATACTGCACAAATAATAAGTAAGGGTATGGCATCTAGGTCCAGGGATGTCATTGTTCTGTTGTACTCAGCCCTTATCAGACCAATCATTGAGTACAATTCCCCCTTTGGTATGTACCTGACTAGACAATTACAACAACTGGAGCATTCAGAGAGCTTCCTTACGAAAATAATACATGATCTGAACAACATATCCTATGTGGACTACCTCAAACTCAATCCCTCAACTCAGTCTCCTACAGACTACCGAGAGGCAAGCTATGCCTGGCTTACAAAGCATCCTCTGATCCAGTTCTGAAGACCTGTTACACAACTACAAAACACATAACTTTAGAATTACATGTCTGGGATATGTAGTACATTTGCAGGATGAATACCAAACAATGTGGAACATTCATTTGCTTACCTGTATTGTAGTTATGTGCATGTTGTGTTTATTTCTGAACCAAGAAGGAGGTTGTAAATGGCAATATAGAACTGAGAGAAAATGGGTATGCACTCAGAGGATAGCACTTAAGGTGCATTAAAAAGGAAAGGGATGGATGTTGGTTAGGAGCATATCTCACAACTTCTAAACTCTAAAATGCTAGACAACTCCATACTTACATTTAGTTAGACAGTGCCAAACTCCATGACAGAATGTACACAGTGATGATAGGAATGTTCACTTTAGGGCACATGGACACATGATTAGCAAGACAGGATAATTACACCTGCATGGCTTTGAACCATCCCTGTGCAACTCAGATTCCCAACAACAGAGCATTAGCCAGTTATGCTGCACAGTCACACTTAGGGAAGGTGTCAGTAAAACAGTAATCAAGGCAACAGAACATGGGATTACAATACAATACAATAGAAATACAGCTGAACGTAGTCAAATCCATGCCTGTGTCATTCATATCCCCCGAGCTTGAGCATTACTGGGGTATGCCACTGAAACACTCAGAGAAATGCCATTAAGAAAGCAAAAGAAAAGGAAATATGTGGTGTACAGGTGTATGATGAAAAAGTAATATTGTAAAATGACATCACACCCTGAAGAGAAAAGAACCCTGCACCTAGTGAACTGAGAAAAGACTTATCACACCACAAATACATTTAACCACTGAGGCCTTCACATGGAAGTTATTAACTTTACCATATTTCAATATTGCTTGGAGATGGGTACGCACACTCAGCTCATTTACTTGACTGATGGCAAGTTCTTAGCATGTTCAAAGGATTTGTCTTCATTTTTGTCATAAGATGAGAACTATCATTTCCCCGTAGTTACAGATGGCCAATGAAAGTGCTCTATGCAAAGAGTGCAACATATGACCACAGAAAGATGATTTTAATATATAAGCCCTCTTTGGACATGTGTGCAGTATGTTTATTCATTTTGACCAGATTAAAGGCTGTAAATGGGAGGATAAGACAGAGACAAAAGGGGAAAGCAAGCAAAGTATAGACCATAAGGTTAGCAAGCAAGGAATGAGCAAAATGGAGGTGGGATAGGAGCATACCTCACAACTTCTTAACTCAGTAATACTGGTAAACACTCCCTCTGAAATAACTGCTCAGTTTAATACCCATTTTATAGAAAACATTAAAGCTCTTACTAAAGAATTTCCTCCTAACACTCCTGATATGCCCTCCCCTCAGACAACAAACACCCCCTATTTCTCCCTAAAACTTATCCAACCTGCTACATCAAATTGCTGTTTCTTAAATTGAAACCCTGTTCTCCTTCAGCAGATAATCTCCCATCAGAATATGTTAAGTTTGCTCCCATTTCCATTGCTTATGCTCCATCTGTTGTAATTAATTGGTCTATCAAGGACTCATACATTCCTTTTCTATAGAAAAAAATCTTCATCATCTCCCTTCATAAAGGAGGAACCTCATCTGATATATCCAATTTCAGACTAGTGCCATACTATCCCCTTTGTCAAAATTTCTGGAGAAGTGCATTCACAAGCAACATCCTTAACATATCCTACAGGAAAAGCTCTTGAACCCCATACATCAGGCTTTAGATGCCCTCATAACACTATCATGGCCTTATAAGCCTTCACAAATACTACTATCAAAGACAGAGAAGAAGGCAAACTAATTTCCTCTGTATTCCTTGATCTCTCTAAAGCTTATGATCTCATCAAAAACTCCTCTGCCAACTGTCTTCTCTTGTGTTATCACAACCCACACTACTGTGGTTTAATAACTACATAACTGATTGATACCAGTCTGTTAAATGGATTTCCACCTTTTCTCTCTTCATTTCTTCCTGACATTACCAGCATGGCACAGGGTTCTGTCACCTGGCCCTCTAATCTTCATTATATTCACTAGCAATCTATTTAAATCCTCTCAGCAAGCTTCTCTAATACAATACATTGATGATTCTGTCCTGGTATGCATTTCTGACAACCTAATACATCTTTAAAGAATTACGCATGAAGCCTTTAACTTTGTTGGAAATTGGCTATGGGATAATTATCTTCTACAAAATCCGCCAAAACTGAATTACTTCTCTTTTTTCCAAAATCCCATTTCCATTAAAAAAAAAGCTTAAACATTTGTTCCTTAAATAATACCATCATGACTGAAGTTACTTGAAGTTACCACACATACAACACTACTTGGCATGACAATCAAGGACAACCTTATAATTGACTTGCATGTCCACCACGGCATCAAGAAAACTCATCAAAAACTAGATACCCCACATAAAGTAAAGAAATTCCTTACAGACTCTGTCAAGGTATCGCCAGCTACCACTAACTGCTTACCTTCTCCTTCTATATGGATCCCCAACCATAACCACCCTATAAGCCTCATTAAGTTCTAAACTTGAACATTACAGCAAAGTCACCAGATTCGCTTGCAACCCTTACCACACCCAACACTGTTTAGTACTAAAAACACTTAACTGGTTTAAATTTCCTCAACACCTATTTTATTCTCAGCTCATCTTAACCCATGAAATCATCCATATCCCATCCAGCTGCCCAGCAATTAGCCCCATACTCCAATACTATCCTCTAAACTGCCCCCTTCTGTCAAATGATACACAACTGCTTAGCACAAAGAGCTGCTGGAATCAGTCTCTATTCCAATAGTGTAGCTGGAACATGGAGCAAAATTCTTACATCAATCAGGTCTATCTTACACCTTCATCTTGTCAAACCACTGCTAAAAGACTTCCTCTCTGCCTCCTGGCTTTGTCTTTGCTCCTCATCTGGGACATAGCTCTCCTAACTCCCTTCACCACCTTTCTTGCATCTCCCTTTAAAATACTAAATCAGTTAACCTGCTTATCTCCTTCTAATACCTCACTTTATTGTACTTCTTAAACTACCATACATTCTAATTAATGCAGCCAAATTACTATTTCACTGCTACTACTCTATTAACACTTAAACTTGCTTATCCTCCCTAATTTCTCACTTTGTTGTATTTTGTAAATTAATCCTACCTGTCTTATATACCACAATTCTGTCTGTAAATTCTCAATATAATACCTGTATATTGTTTGTGAATACGAATACACACGTTGTTATAATATATATTTTATATATATATATATATATATATATATATATATATATATATATATATATATATATATATATATATATATATATAATTATTATGCTATGTATTCAATGAAACTGCATTATAAAATTTGTTATTGTAAATACTGACTGTATTAATTATGATACCTTGGAGTCTGTGTCCACAGGCCTCTGATGAAAAAGGGCACTTGTGCCCAGTCAGACTTTCCTGGTAACAAATGTCAGTAAATAAAATAAACAAGTATAATATTATTATTTATTTACTGACTTAGATCCTCAATGATTTGCCAGACAATTGCACTTTCATGATGATACACTTGACCCAACTGTGTACATTAACTAAAGATCTATGAAGTTGAGAGGCTTGAGTGGAAACACTTTTGTTGGACAGGTGACCTTTCTATTTTTTATTGAGAAGGGAAAGTTGGGGAAGATGTCAGGGAAGTAAAAGGTAGGTAAGAGGAGGATGATAGGTCACAAGTATAGAGAGACTTGAATGACAAGGTGTAGGGTAACACAACGAGGGAAGGAGAGTACAAAGGTTAAGGAGACATCAGACAAAGAGAGGGAAGACAATGGTAAGGGCAGGATTATTTAACAAAGAGGGGTGGTTATTAGATGCAAAAGGGAGGAGAACACAGGGTTTGGGAAAAGGACTGGGTGTTCAGAGACACAGTCTATGCTAGCATTAGCATGATGAGAGATCACTCCCTACTGTAGGAGACATCACCACTGGATCCTTCCTCAGGACCTGAAGGCAGCACTGGGCAGGGACATGAATCAATGAATTGCTGAAGCATAGTCTATATGCGGCCAATGTGGACATTGAACCTCCTGCTCTGTACCTCCATCACAAGTTCAGCCAGCTCCTTATGGATGACATAACTGTCACTCCCATTTGCATTGCTGCTGGTGGGTACCAGTGTACCATCCTCCAGTGTAGAGCTACCTGATATAGGTGGTACAGGTAGGGCAGGAGTTGTGGAGACAACTCTGACATGCTGGGGCCCACTACTGATGCCACCTGTGGAGGGATGACAGGCCGTGCCCATGAGGTCAGTCCAGGTCTGCATATAATAGAACAGAAATGGAGAAAGTTTAAACAAAAAATAGACAAACAGGGTGGGGGGAATAGACATGCAGAAATAATGAAATTGCATTGTTAATTACTTATTCATACTCATAAAATATAGTGAAGGAAACTAATCTTGTGATAATACAACCTACACAATTATTTTACATTTTAACATTTTTTTTCGATTTTAGTAGTTTAACTATTTTGACATTTAAAATAATTTCCTGGCAACAGTAATTTTATTTAGTATTTAGAGGGGGTAGGGTGGGGAGATTCAGCTCACAGCCATCATAACAATTTCAGTGCACATAGACATAACATGATGAGGCAGTTATCCAGCTACACAGGGGGTAGCATGCAGAGTCAACATATCTAACTTTGCAAAGTCAAGCTAATTCCAGCAAGGAATTCCAGTGCTGACCGATGTTGTCATGCTGTCTAATTGTTATTTCCCATAATGTTTAATTGCTACCTGTCACAATGCAAACTGACATATCTTTCACAATAACAGCTATACTTGCCCTGGTGCTTTCTAAGGCACTGGGGCAAGTATAACTGCAGTGCTCTCTAGGGTGCACTAGTCTGTCTATAAGTATATCCTTGTTCTGTTAAATATTTACAGGGGCTGAACATAAAAGAGAACGCAGAATGAGAGAGTGTATGATGCCTCATATAGTATCACAACCTATGTGTTAAATAACACTAGAAATCCATCCTTGTTTGCTGTTCTTCTATACTCTTATCTATTGATCTCTAGTGTTTTTCTTTCTTAGGTTTTTGTGAGACCTTAGTATCTCTTATCATAAATTACTAGGTGTATCTAATTTTGTAATATGTTATAAAGATTTGTACTACACCATTTCTAATACAATGTATTAGTCTTATTCATCTATTCTTAGATACATTTTTCCTTTTTCCTACTGAAATATAAAATATATAATCTTAGGCTTGTACTATAATTGTTAAAACTTATGTACCAAATTATACTGTTATTGTCTTTGTCTTGACCTTTTATGTTGTTGTAATTTGTTGAGCTTTTCTCCCCGGGCCTCCACTGAAAATGGACATATATCCAGCTGGACTAGCCCGGTCAACAAATGTAAAATAAAATAAATAAATAAAATACATGTGTTGGCAGGGTGTGTGGGTAGGTAAACGAGGTGGTGATCATGCCTTAACCTCAGCCTCCTATCAGCTAAAGAGGTCAAGGTTGTGGTGCCTCAAGTCACTATAGTGGTGACAACACTGTTTCCCCTTGTGTGGGATGCCAGAAGCACTGGTGGCAGCTTTGGCTAGGGTTGCCACATTTCCAAATGCCCAAAGTGGGACATTTGTACTGCAAACATCAGATTTTGCAGGGCAAAACATACCCACGGCCAGTACAAAGGACAGGACTTCAGTGTTTTGCCTGAATAAAAGTTTATTTTTGTAGCATTTTAGTTCCTTATTCTGTTTCTTATAACATTTAGGTGTTTCAGATACAGAATAACTGTTTAATGCAACTATTACATAAAATATAGAAAATAATTTTGTCCTAAAATCTCAGGACATTTGCCATTCTTTCACATTTTTTGCAGGACACAACTGACCAAAGAGGGACTGTCCCTCGCAAAGTGGAACAGGTGGTAACCTTAGCTTTGGCCAAACTATTCTCAGGCATCAGCCTTATACTGTGACCCTTTATAGCCTTCCTGCAGGATCCTCCACATTTATGGAGGATGTCTAGAAAAGTCTTGGACTCCTCCTCACACCACCTCTGTGCTCTAAAAGGAGCACTACCCTCACCTTCTCTAGTCATACTTGTCTCACCCTCAAAGATCTCAGGAAAAAGGACAAGGTATTGGTGCCAAAATGATTTGTCTCATGTTTCAGCCTTAACACAAAAGACAGGACTGACAGGCACCTCATTTACATGATAGGTGACAAAATAATGAGAGACAGGTACTGTATTACTATGGTGTTCATGGCACATTAAGGTGTGAAACATGACAGCCCTCCATTCCTCTGTGTACTGCTGAGAAGAAAGTGCCTACATCTTCAAATGGTTAAAGAGAGCATGTTCACTGGTCTCATATTTCCATCAACAGACTGTAGAAATCCATTATCTCATAAAAATGCTAAACAAATGACAATATGTAAAACTCTTGCTAACAGCTTAACAACAAGTACAGCTAGTAAGCTCACATCACAGTTAAAATGTGACATGTTGGACTTAAAAGATGGGAAGTTGGTATAATGGTTAAGGTGCTTACCTTACAAGCACAAAGTACAGGGTTTGATTCTCACATGGGGTAATTGGCTACGCTGAAAATGGCAGTTAGCCTAGTACTAATCTATAAACCAATTATAAACCAGTTTTCATAGTTAAACTGAAAATGCCATAATGATCAATATATTTGCCTTATAGATACAAGGTGCAGGGTTTGATTCTCACATGGGTTAATTGGCTAAGCTTAAAATGGCCCACAAGGGTAGTTAGCCTAGTCCTAATCTATGAGCCTATGTATTATACTTTAATGTAGGATTAAATGGTAAAAGTAGGAAAAAGAGTAGAACAATAGGAAAATCACTTACCATGGACGAGGGGAAGATGGTGAACACTGCTTACCTTGACTTAGCCAAAGCCTTCAACACTATTCCCCACTCGAGCATAATAGATAAACTCTCCCAGCTAGGCATCAACCCGTATGTTACCAGATGGGTAGCTAACTGGCTCACTGATAGAACCTATTCAGTTAAAATAGGGAAAGGCACCTCTAGTAGTAGACCCATAACAAGGGGTGTACCCCAAGGATCGGTCTTGGGGCCCCCTACTGTTTTGGATATACTTTTCTCAGGCACAATCCAAAACTAGTGGTCTGTGGCTGACCAGGTTTGCAGATGACTGCAAGCTGGGCGCTGTCTAAAATTCCCCTAGTGATGTGAACATCCTCCAAGAGGGCCTTACCCAAACTAATGACTGGTGCCAGAAGCATGGCCTCAAACTGAATGCCAAGAAATGCATCATTATCCACTTTGGTGAAAATGGCATCCCCACTAATTATCACATTAATAACAATGTACTAAGCATGCAATCAGTTGTGAGGGGCTTGGGCACTCAGGTTCATAGCAACCTGACATTTGACCACCATTTTGCCTTCGTTGTATGGAAGGCTTTCTACATGGCCAACCTCATAAATAAGGGTATTTCATAAAGGAACAAGGAGGTTATAACATCCCTGTACTCCTCCCTTATCAGACCCATTATCAAGTACAATTCCCCCCTTCAGCATGTACCTTGCCAAGCACATGCAGTAGCTGGAGGGACCACAGAGGTTCCTGACCAGTAAAATCCAGGGTCTCAAACACCTATCCTATACAGATATGCTAAAATCCCTGTCCCTCTAAAAGTCTCGTACAGACTGTTCAGAAGTGACCTGTGTCTGACAAACAAGGCCATCTTAGACCCAGTCTTGATGGAGTTGCTGCATATCCATAAGTCAAACTCCACTCGCATAACCCACATGCAAGGCCTTAACCTGGTCTGTGACATTAATAGAACTTGTTGGCAGGATAGCTTTGTGTCCCAAAGACTCCCCCATCTGTGGAATAGACTCCCTATCCATGCCAAGCAGAGTACCTCTCTGGCCGTCTTTAAGATGAACCTGGATGACTGGATGGGAAGCAGAAAATACACCCCTGAGATCCCACCTGTGTCCCTGCTGGACAGGGGAAACAGGTGCTAATTTGAGGGAAGATGGACAAAATTCTTGGCTAGTCTTAAAAGGGCCTCTGGGCCAATAGCCTAGTATCATCCTATGAACCTATTATATTTATTTAGCTGAATTCATATTATGCATTGTAATTTAACATGTAAATCAATTAAAAAATTGTTAAAACATGAATGTGTGACAGACCTTTTCAATGTGGCAATGTAAAAGACGTAGCTCTTGTGCAGAGCTCAGCATAATGTTTATTAGGTTTACATGATATGCAAATTGAGCAACTCTGAAACAATAATGAGATGACCCCAAATTAGCAAACTCATCACACCCAGATAGGGTAATCTACCCAATAAAAGTGAGACTACAGTCACAGATCATCATCACTCAATGGAAGACAAACTTTGAATTCAGAAGCCTCCTACTGGAATCACATGTTGATACAGACTACCATTATCTGCTTCCATAAACGGCATGCTGTTGTTTTTCCACCTTGTACGCTGTTATTTTTACACTCTACTTATTTACACAAGTATAGATTTTTATGTGATATTTACTGAAAGGCCTAAAAGTGTGGTTTTGTTTTTGAGTGTGTCTACATGTATTGGACAAATCTCTCCGATGGGGTAAATTGGAAGGGTACTTGTCACTTTATTGTAGTTGCATCTGTGTTAAAGTCTGCCAAAAAGCATTGTAATGCTATGTAGCATAGACATATGTGATTACACTTTAAGAATGTGTGCCAAAGTTGTGGCACACGATCACTGTACTTCTTAAGTTGCATGCCTGTCACACTCACACTCATATGTTGGTAGTTTTGGGTTAAGGGGTTATTAGGGGGTTATTGCACTTTGGCCACAACAATGCAGATAAAAATTGTTTTGTAGATGCATATATTTTACTGTCAGGGCCTACTAAAGTGTAGCAGCTTGACAAAGATTATTATGGTATGTATGTTAGGACTTGTAAATCCCATGTGAGGCCAAAGCTGTTAATTCCCATGTTTTCTATACCAACAGAGGTATGCTGAAGAAACCAGCACAGAAAGCCAGATTCACCTGCAAGTTCAAATTTACAGAGGTTGAAAATGTGGTTGTATTACAAAGTAGACAGCTCTTTGCTTCCACCTCTGCCATTTGGCCATTTTGTGATCACATCTGGGTTAAATTTGTTTCCAATATCAATGCTGTGGTAGTCTGGGCTGAAATTATGGCATGGCCTGCCACCAAGCGACAGATATAATCTGTGTTGTCACCCACAGAGCAGAGGCTGTGGCACAAGAACAGATGGTGATGGGTGGTAGGCCATCTACTGAATCACTCCTTACAGAGACAGAGAAGATCTTGGCCTCACTTAACACCAGTGTAATCTCCACACACTGGAAACATGGGCCACAAAGCATCATAGAAAATGATGAAGTTTATATCACATGGGACCATCCATTACCAACAGTTCAAAAGACAGATGCTAGAAAACTGGATATAGTGGTTCAAGAAAAGAAGACAAGAGTAGCATTGATCATTGAAATTGCCACACCAGTGACTACAGTGCCTTGCGTACAGAGAGACACAAAGTCATAAAATATCAAGATCTGCAGGCAGAAATGAGAACAATGTGGAAGAAAGATACCCAGACAGTTCCAATAGTAGTAGGAGCAATGGATCTTTTAAAAAGAATCTACAATCATATTTAGATATGGTACTAATCCATGTAAATCCGTATGAATTGAAGAAGGAGTCATTACTGGGCACATTGTGGGTGCTCCGAAGAACACTTTTGGCTGACATCAAAGATTGAAACAATACTAATTTCATGAACTGTAAGCATACTTTGGCTTAGGAATGGGGCCCATTCCTGTCATGGTATTAAAAACCCAACAGATTTAGAGAAATTAAAAAAAGAGTTCCTCAGCGTGGTGCTGGATGTCAGGGTAAAGATGGCTAGGTGCCAGAAAAGTTTAAATGATGATGTCCCCCATGTGTGTAGTCTTACTGTCACTACATTTCAGTTAATAATACCTGTATCACTTCTGGCACATAGGTAAGGCTAGCATCCAGGTGCAACATCCATTTGCACAAGGTATGGGTAGGGTTGTAACTCTCTGTATCATATTTTTATAGTTGTAATGATATTAATTGCATTTGTAGTTGTGGTGCTGGGTCATACTTACTCTAAATATGTTTTCTTTTGCTGAATTCAAATGTGAAACTTTGACCAGCCTCAGCAGTGTGGAAGCAACCTTGCCTGAGGTTGGAGCATCTTTAACCTCTGATAGTGATGGCAGGGATGAAATGGCACAGTTAAGGGTATGCAGAGTGTGTGTTGGACACAGAGAGTGTGACCCCCCCCCACATCCCCTTCTCAAACTATTGACACAATCTCTATGCCTGTACATGTGCAGGATGTACTGCTATCTGAAAGTGGACAGGTAGTAGTCAGGGAAATGCAGTGGCCCCCAGTAGAGATGTATTTGACTTTGCCCTTTGCATTCATGGGAAGGAGGTTCCACACGGGGGCTGGTCATTGAAGGTATGATTATTGGCCTCTCCCAGAGATTGGTGTGTTATTAGCTGCCACCCAACATATGTGTAGGGCTATCAAGGTCAGATTAGTTCCACCAGAGCCTTGTAAGAGATTGTCAGGGTGATCCAGGTTGTGTATGCTAGCATACGGGATTACGTGAACTGTATGAGTGATTCAATGGATGGCATGAATCACACACTGGAATGTGCAGTGCCTAGTCTGGGTCATCTGTCAGGACTGAGGGCTGCCGTGGATATTAATTGCCATGGCTGTGGATGCAGGAGGTCCTGCTTCCACAGAGGTAGCATGTCAACTGCAAAATTGTGTGCTGATACATCTATAAACAGGAGATGTAGTTATCATCATGATGGCACATCTTTCGTCAGAAGCTGTTTACTGGGAAAGTGTGACTGGGTAGAGCCCATTTTCAGAGGAGGCCTGGGGAAAAGTTCCTAAAATTAGGTACATACATCATTAAAGAGATTAAAGACCTTAGAATAATCAATACATAGTAGAATAATCAATTGTAATTATTGTTCCTCAGTGCCTCTTTTACATCATCATTTTATGATGGAACTTCCTCTTAAAAGGTATGATGCCTTTAGGAACCTCCCTTGTTATCTCCCTTATATGTGCAAAAAGTAGCAGTTAGTATCCTATTGTACTAATATCTAGGGTATTGTTTGACTTTTAGAAACTTTTCAGAAAAGTGTGTTTCTGATTTATAGACTTTAACTGCATTTTCAGTAAACATTTATATGCTCTGTGTATTTGCTATGCATTTATTAGTACGGTAGACCTTTTGTGTTTTCAGCTAAAGATCTGGCTTACCATTAAGTGCAACAGTAGTAAGGCATATCAGTCTGAATATTCATTTATCAGTCATTTAATGTGCAGTACAGAATATGAACACCACTACCAATGTAAAAAAAAAGGGAAAGACACTAGATTAATGCCTTTCTGAGGAGCATCTTCCAGCAGCAGCAGCCATAAACATGACAACTGTCTGCATCTTTTTTTCTCTCTAAACGTTCAAGCAGCCACACCAGCAAACTTATTTCCTGCACTGCATCTGAAGACCTGCTTGGCAGCAAATATGATGCAGATGCAGGTGGCACCCTCAGTGCACATTTCCTCCTTCCCCAAGAGAAAAACAATGTGTTGAGTAATCTGAATGAAGAAACAAAACAGGTATTCAACTAATGGAGCAGAAAATAAAGAAATGAGCCTGTTTTACTGAACTCAAGCTTGTTTCTTTATTTTCTGCATTAGTAGTAGTCTATTGTCTTGATTCCCTTGCTATTAATCTTTAAGGCAGATCAGTCTAAGCTGATCTTTTTTATGCTATCACATGGGCCACAAGGCAAGTGAAGCTACAGCCAGACAGATAAATCAAACTATAAAATGTGCACATCTAACACAGTTATACAAAGTATGGCTAATATACAAACTACACAATGAACATAACAAGAAAGAGAGATTAGTTAATGTGCTAATGCCCAAAGACCAACCGTAGAAAATCAAAGTTAAAAGTCCGAATGTCAAAAACCTGGCAACATATATGGCTGAAGCATAAAGTATTGAATATGGCACTTTATTGACATACTAAAACACTAGCTGTTGGTAACATCAGTCTGTTACTTTACAACACTATAAAATAAAACTTGGAAGCATGAGGGTGTAATCTCCATCAACTTCACTACCCTTGTTCAGGTGTAAATTAAATGAGGTTTAAGAGTATGCCAAGCAGATCCTCCCACGGGGGGTGTATTTGCTTCTGCCACCATGCAAAAAATGCATTATTTCTATCTCATAGAAGCTTTTTCAAATGGTTTGTTTGTCCTGATGAAGTTAAAACCAATGTGGACTCATTCAGCTATAGTGAAACCATTTTTGTCAATATAGAGGACTGTAATTATGTCAAAACCAAACATGACAACAGTGAACTCTTTAACTAGAAATCTGCATGAACTGTAGAAAACACTGCCAAAAATTCAGTGAGAAAAGTTTATGTAGTCTGTTTAAATCATTCAGAAATATCTTGAATGGAAAGCGTTATGCAGATGTACAAAAATGAAGCAATGCAAAGAAAGAGCAGTCATTATGAAGCCAGAAGAAGGTGAACTAATGCATAGAACTGCACACTAGCACAGCAAAGAAGCAAAAGGAGCTACCAAGTATTACATGAAAAAGGCAGACTATGAGTCAGTACCCAGAAATTATCACAGAAAATGCATTGAATGTAAATGTTAAAGTTGCTCAAACATTGCCAAATAAACAGTAAAACTCAGACCATGAAAAAAAGAAAACCTACAAAAATATCTTACTTTATAAAATTTGAAGAAAACGCCTTGATGCCTAAATAGCTCCAACCGAACCATATAAAGCTCAAGACTTGAAAATGTGCACAAAGATGCTATTGTACTGACAGATGCAATGGCAACTACGGCTGGCACATTTAACCCCTTAACTAAAAATTTCAAATGGTCTCTACCCAGAATCCTCACTATTTTTGGCAATTATTGTTCTTTGTATTTAAAAGTCATGTTAGCCAATATGTTTCAATATTTATTAATGAAACTTCTCGGACTATTACTAACATAAACATCTATAAAACACCACTGGATTGGGCTTCTACCCTGAAAGGGGAAGAAAAAGATGTATCTTAAATTTTAATAAAAAAAAAAAAAAATCAAATGTTTGTGCCAGTTGTATGCCTCCACATATACATATAATTAAAATATCACATTTATACAGAAACATTCCCTTTAGATTTGAAATCACACCAACAATATATATTTATATTTTTGACATTTGTTTATTTTACTCTGAAAAAAATAAAGGTAAACATTTATTTTCAACTGTTTTGTAAAAGTCGCGCTCTGTCATTTTACAAAGGCTGATCTGATCTGAAGCCCCCTAATTCAAATGACAATATCATTCTATTCATAGGTTCATAGGTTCATACTAGGCTATCTGCCCGAGGCATTTAAGCACAAAGCTAGCTCATTTTTGTGGCCACCACCCCTTTTAGTTATGGGGAACTATACCCATTATTTTGCTGTCTCCATCCATTGGTCAAGATTTCTCTTGAACAAGGCCAGCGGCTCTGCTCCTCATCATGGGTATTTTTTTCCACAGCAGCAGCCTTTTGGGTGATGAATCTATCCTCCAGCACGTCCGTCGTATTAATAATCAAGGTTTAAGTTTAAGTCTCCGCCCTGGCTCTGATGGATCTAGACCTTGATCTAGATGAGAAACTTCATGATAAGGTGGGCAATGTAGAAGGTCTTCCTAACTACTTTTTAGCTATGGGTGTGTGAATGACAGACTACTATCGCACCAGTTATCCGTTTCTGTGAGACCCTTCTGAAGGGATATCTCCAGATGTAAGGCATGATCTGCCTTTGACAAAGCAAAACTGGGTTGGATCCAATTGCTTCAAGATATTTTTATGATCATTACCAGCAACAACCATTGATAATCCCACTTTCATTTTGTTTTGCACAGCTTGGTAGCTTTTAAGGAAAGTAAACAAGGGAATTTCTGATAAGACCCTGCCTCTCACAGCATGTAAATTAAATAAGCGTATGCTATTGTCATAAATATAACAAAATACTGCTTTTTCTAGAAAAGAGTATTACTTTTAATTCTCATTTCATAATAACACAGCAGTAATATGACTCATACATAATGAGTTTGTCGTCTTGAAAAAATGAAAAATATACATTTTATAAATTTTTGTGAAACAAATGTCAAAACCAGTGCATCCAAATGGCTGCATAAGACCACTAGTTGCACTTATCAGTAAAGGACCATTCCATTGCAACCATACCACATATTGTAGCAAATTATTCATAACAACAGATCGTGAGCATAAGATATAAAATTCACTTAGCTGGTCATTTCTGCTGTGAAAACATTTGAACAACACTTATCTTCTTGTAATGCAATTTCCTGCCCTTGAGTTTAAATTGGGGAAGGGGGTTATAAATTCAAAAAATTCTGTATTCAGGAGAAATAAATAGAATTTCTACTTCTGCTGCAATAACAGTTTAGCAAAGAAGTATTTTAGGTCATTATTGTACCCATCATACTGAGTGGAAATTCTGAGTAAAACAGAGTATAATGCAAACTATCACACTGGGAGAAAAAAACACATGAGCTAAAGTCATAGGAGCCTATCTTTGAAAAGCTATATCCCTGTTGCTGTTCAGATTTCATTACATAACTTACAGCTAATGACAACAAGGTATATAGACCAAAAGCACTCATAAGACTGCAATTCTTATCTCATGGCCTGTAGTGCAACACACCTCTAAATTTGACTTTACAGCTTTAGCCACTTGAAAGCATGAAAGCATGACATTACAGCCACAAATGTTATAAGTGAAAAAGTACATATTTTTTCAAGTGAAATTTATGAGAGTTTTACTTCTGACATAATGTAAACTTAGTACATATTTAATATATATTCTGAATATTAAATTTTAACAGCTGGGTTTACTAGTTGCACAGAAGAAGCCTTATGCTAGTTCCCTGAAGGCAATTCATAAAAAAAAAAAAAAAAAAACAGGGACTCCTAAGATTCTTGTGTACATACACATACACAGTAACTAAATGGAATGTACCCCTGCTAAGACAGTATACTACCTTGGCTATATAGAATGTACCCCTGCAAAGACAGTATACTACCTTGGCGGGTCTATATCACATAGTTGAAGTGTCAAAAGTTTGACTATCTAAATATCGAACCCAAAAGTTCGAAAACTGAATACTCCAAACACTCAGAACAACAATTTTTTTTCCCAGGGAAACAAATCACTGTTCCAGTACAAAACGCAGAAACACACGAACACTAAATAGTGTTTCTAATGTGGGTGGCTTTGCCCCCCACCCCCCAATGTCAGGGGCTGTGCCCCCCCACACCCCCCTACTTAAATATATCAACTCCAAGATCGTACCACAGTGGAGGAAATAGCAAAGCCGCGGAACCGGCACACCAAATTCTTTCCCTGGGAAAGAATTCGATGTTCCGCAGCTTCGTTAATATCAGACTTCGAACTTCCCAGTTCAAAGTTACGGCATTCAGACTTATGAGCTTTTGGACTTTCGATATAGACCCACCTTGGCTATATAGAAATGACATAAATATAATGACCACATTACTCTTTTACAGACTCACCATATCAACAATCATTCAGAACTGATCCAACAACTGCTGTTTGCTTTTGCGCATCATCTGCCACCAAAAAATTATGTTCACATTTATTATTTTATTTTATGTATTTATTAACTGAGTAAGCCCACTGTACACAAATGCCATTTTCAGGGACTACACAAGAGTAATGTCTGATCAAGTGACTTGTTTAGAGTCACATAGTAGGTAAATAGAATTGGAGCAAATCAAACCACTGTACTTTTGATTACAGTTCTCTATACTTCTGATGTTTCACTGAGAAGAAAATGAAAATCATAACAACCACAGTAATATGTTTCCCTTTGCTACTATAGTGCACCCAATCCCTATGTTGTTAGCCATACAAAAGAAATAAACACAAATGTGTTGTGCTGTGGGCAGAGTGTATTGCTACCTCTCCCCAAAGATTATCTGCTTTTTCACAAGAATAAGCAGAAAAACAACAATCACAGTAATGTATTTCAACTTTGAACTGGCAGACAGTAAGCTCTGTCCTCCTCTACCCTCAACAATGATCCATTTAATGTGATTAGACCATAACCCAGGCTGCTATGTACTTTCTTCCATCAACTGCCTCTCATAGCTCTCAACCTTCTGTCTACAAAATATGGAACACTATCTCTGGCAATGTCAAGCAAGTGGGAAAATATAGAACCTTTACTAACAACTTTAACTGCGGAAATCACAGTATAAATAACATTTTCTTCATATTGACAAAAAAGTTTTTTTTGATGAGCTAATATAATTCAGTATTATTTACCATGGCTATTTGTCAAAAAAGTCATAAGAATGAATGTGTGGTGGACCCTTTCAAGGTGGCACAGCATGGAATGTAAGTTTTAACACTCATACTGAGGAGCTTTCCATATAATAAGATACAGTTGTTAGCTATGCTGCTTCCCCAAACATATGGTGATAGCTGTGTTTTGTGCTATTAACCTGAGAAGTGACAGAATAAGAGAATGTGAATTAACATCCATTTTCTGAAATAAAAGAAAGGCTGTAACTCTTATTATTGCTATTATTTATTAAGTGTAATCCATTAATTTTTTCCCCAAATCACCAGTTTTAGGATGGATTAGGAGGAGCAGAGGGAAACATTGAGACCATATTAGTGACAGTTGAAAGGTATAGTTAGAGTTATAGAATTTGGGCCAGATTCATGAAGGCACTGCGACATGTACACCACAGTGTACACGTCACAGCACCTTTGTCATATTCAGCAAGAATGCCTACATGGTACAGCATGGTCCTCCAACACAAAGATGTGCAGCACCATGAGAGGCTGGCTCCACATGAGGTATTCCATGGGGAGAGGAATATACTAGTTAGCCATGTGTACTCTCCCTGGAAGTGCCTCCAGGAAAACATCTACATCACTGATGACTTCAAGAAAGTGCTTAGCCATATAGATCATATTGGCCACACCACCACATTGTGGTAGTGAACATGGTGGGGGAGAAACAACTAGACACCACATTTGACTGCTAAAATGCCATAACAGCTTTGACAGGAAAATAGGGATCTGGAGGTGGAGGATACACTAGACCACTAGCAATACAGCAGAAAGGTGCCAAACCAGCACCACCATTACTACATGGACCAGGGGGTATTCAGGGGATATACACTTTAAAGTGCTGTATTGGCATCAGGGTTACTACATGAATGGAGGGATACACTATGCACCAGAGAATGGTAGCCTAGGCACAGAACAGCCTGACAGGGATAAGGGGGAACCACTAGACACACTGTGAAGTGCCATAATGACACCAACCACAGTATGGGGGTTGGGGTGGGGGGAATGAGTAGACAATAGGAAATGCATTAAATGCCATAATGGCACTAACCACAGTATGAGGATTGGGGTGGGGAAATGGGTAGACCAATAGGGAATGCATTAAGTGCCATAATGGCACCAACCACAGTATTGGATTGGGGTGGGGGGGAATTAGTAGACCAATAGGGAATGCATTAGTTTGTGGTGTGGGAATGAGTAGACCAATAGGGAATGCATTAAGTGCCATGATGGTACCAATGCTACTATGGGGATTCGGGGGTGGGGGGATACATTAGACACCAGGAAATACTTCTTCAAGTGCTCTAAAGTATGATAAGGATTGGGAGTAAATCACTAGACAGCAGGGATTACACTCTAAAGTGTCATAGTAGCACCAATGGTAGTATGGTGATCATTGCTGGGGGGAGTCAGTAGACCATCAGAGCTGAATCTTTAAAGTGCTAAAATAGCATTGAAACCAAAGTGGAGCTTGGAGGATGGGGGGAATACACTGGACCAGCAGGGCCTTAGACATATGTGCCATAGTGGCACTAAAGTATTATGAGGATGGGGAAACCACATGAGGGTAGGGATAGGTATAGGAATGTACTGGTCTGTGTGTGTGTGCTCATGTATATGTGAATGTGATTGTGTGCATGAGTGTAACACAGTGACTGGAGGGGGAATACCACTGCCTACACTAGCAGCAGGGTACTCCTGCAATGTGCATATCAGCCTTGATGCTTGTTATTTCTGATGCTTTAATCTTCAACAATTTATCAGAAAATCAAAATATTTATGAGGAAAAGGACAGGTGAAAAATATGAGGCATAAACAGGGATATTGATAAGTATCCCCCACAACAGATCACTGTAACACTATATAAAAAAATGCATTCTGCCTTGGCCAGAGTCTACCGTAACCACTGCCCACAGTTCTATTCAGAAAATAACTGATAATGAGGTCCACATTTGCATTGCTAGTCTGTTCCTGAAAATCAAATGAGCACGGTGTACTGGAAGGGCCTTTCTAGCATGAGCTGTACAACTCATGCTAGGGTCCTTATTTAATTTTAGGGTACTTCTGTTTAGAAAATGAATGATAATTTACATTGTCTTATTCTGTCAGTGTCTCACATTAATGCTACTAATATTTTATAAAATGTTCCTGGCTTTCTTTGATTATTTCTGGATTTATTCCTGATTCTGGAGTTAACCAGTTAAAAGTTATAACAAAAACGCCTATTCAGGAGCAATTTTAAATATTATCATAGGCGCCGGAAGCTGTTAAAGACTGGGGGGGGGGGGGTGACAGGTGCACTTAGTGAACTAAAAAGACTAATTTTTTTATAACTATTTGGTACCACAACATAGGTTTACTTTGAGGACATTTTAAGCTTAGCCAATTCCCTTTTGGTGCTTGGATTAACATTTTCTGATTGGTCTTAGCTATCCCCATGGCTGATAATTGTATATTAGCCCTAGTGAGAACAACTGTGATCATACCATAGATAATTTGAGGGGGCCATGTAAGGGATGCAGCATTTAGGAACTGCCTCTATACATTAGTGGCATGAGGGGAAATCCTGGAGTACATTTTCTATTACCCATCCTTAGCTCCAAGTTGCATTTGAATATGGATGGATGAGCTTTGCTTTATTTTTATGGATAGTCTTTTCCAGAACAGTGGTAGCCTCTGTGATATATATCCATCTCTTCACAACATTCAGTTTAGATACCTGGACTGAGTATTTCTGATGCCATTTGACTCACTGATGTTCAGTAGGTCCATCTGTATTATGTCAGAGGATGCTTTGTATGCCAGACATGTCATTTCTAAGCACTCTGTAGGATACTGAGTATAGTAATAAATTTTTGAGGTGGTCCATGCAATACCTATTGTTTAGGACTTGTATCCATTTAGTAAGGTATCTCTGAAGGTATTCCAGTTGTTGCATGGGGCTAGACAGATACATGCCAAAGTGGGCATTATACAAAATGATTGACATAACGAGAGCTTTGAAAAGGGGGACAACAGCATCTCTAGATCTAGTCACAATCAATTTGTTTATAAGCTGCACAATATGTAAAGGCTTTCTTATGACTCTTGGCACATGTTGGTCAAAAGTTAGGTCACTGTACACACAAGTTCCCACATGCCAAACAATTGGATCAGTTCTCAGAGGGCATTGTCATGATTTTGACACCAGTTATTATTTGGGACAAACCTTCCTGCATGATGGTTAAGTCATTTTGGGATTCAATAACTTCTCCTAGCTTGCAGTCATCTCAAACTTAGCTGGCCCAAGCTCTTTGGCATTTCCTTTTACTTTTGAGATGTATATGCCAAACAGAAAAAGTCTCAGCACCGAACCCTGGGGGACTCCATTGGTGACTGGTCTCTTCCCCTGTTTTGATCTCCTACATCCTGTGAGCCAAGTTGGCAATGCAGCTGGTGATGTAAGTGTTTGCTCCTGCATTATTCATCTTTTGTACTACACCTGAGTGGGGGATTGTGTCAAAAGGCTTGGCCAGGTCAAGGTAATGTGGTATGAACTGTTTTACCTTCATCCATTGCTTTGGTAACAAGAGTAAAGCTTAAAATTTGCCCATGATTTTGAGCCTTTCACACCTTCCTCTGGGCTGTTTTCAAACAGATTTTTAGGGCCATGCATACATGTATGCATTCCTTGATTCACCTTCCTGATTGTATTAAATTATATTCCTTGTATAATACAGTACACTTGTTAGACTTAAGTTAGAGTGCATTTTAAATTTAGTTTAAACATTTCCCAGTAGGCAATGAAGCAAAAATGCATTAACCAATGACAAAACTGCCCTATTCAGAACATTTCCATCATAAAGGTCTACTTCCACACACAACTGCATTTTAAATTTATTGTTTGAACATTTTTCCAGTAGGCAATGAAGCAGAATGCATGCACCAATAATGACTTTTCCAGTAGGCAATGAAGCAGAATGCATGCACCAATAATGACAAAACTGCCCTATTCAGAACATTTCCATGATAACAGTCTACTTCTACTCACAATATATAAATACAGAATCACAGTAGTGTAAACCATAGGCATGTTGCACAGCTTCTTGAACTTATTTTCAATTGGGGAGGGGGGGGGCAAAAACCAGAAACACATTTTAAAAATTGCTTGTATAATTTTTGAAAGTTGCCTACCTAAAATGGTGTGTTACTACCATGCATTTCACTGCTAAGTCTTGAACCCAGAAATCTATTCACTACAGTCAGAGCAACATACCACTAAGCTAAACAAGCAGTTTCTTAAAAGACAGGAAGAAAAACTTAAATGGCTATCATATTATTTAGTGAATTTGGGTCTCACTTCTCACCATAGCTCTCAACCTCTTAGCACAAAAATACAGAATAATGGGGGAATACAGCCCCAAAATAGGGACACATTTCAAATACTGATTTTATAACCTTAGAAAATTGCTAGAATAAAAGGTTTTGTTTTACCACTCCTGAGCAACAGAAAAAATGTGAGGCATAAATTCACAAGTGGTGGTGGCTAGGGACCTTAGGCTCTTTTTACCTGTACCCAAGGTACAGGGTTTGAGCCTGAGTACCTCCATCCACCAACTGTGTCCTGTTGGAGGCATTTGCTCAGATCCCGGCAGCTAAACAGCTCTGATCCCTCCCAGCCAGAAAATATATCCTGGCAGCTTTAAATCTTCTCTCAGTCGAGTCTGCAGTATATAAATCCATTCCTCTCAGCCTTCAGTAATAACCTTCTCTCTCAGCTGAAACCGTGCATTCCTGCCTCTTGGAAACCTGGAAATATGTGCCTCTGCACGTGATGATGTCACATCAGTTACAAACATTCAAACAAGACAGTTTATGACCTGCAAAAGTGGGGTGGGGGCTCCCCTTGCTCTATGGTTCTAGCACCCATGAATATTATGCTAATTCACTTAAAAAGTTAATAGAACATATTTTGCATCAAGAAGCATTGTCTGAACAATACAAAGCAAAACATTGCAATGGTTGGCATTTCTGATGCTATAAACCTGAATCAGTTATCAGAAAATCAAAACATTTATGAGGAAAAGGGCAAGTAAAATATGAGGCAAAATCAAGGATATTCTGCCTGCACTGCAGACAGAGAGATATATACCCCCCAATAGATCACTAGAACACTATAACATAAAACAGTTTCAAGCAAAATGCTACATTAACAAAAAAAAACACCTGCTATCCCAAAATAGAAAATGATCTCTGAAGATCCATGTTTTTGCAGTCCTAGATGGTTGTCTCTAATAATATGACTTCAGATTGCAGGAATGCTTTGTGATTGGTAGTGTTGCTTGGGGTAACCATTTGCAGATGCTTAGGTTGTATATTAAAAGGACATGGACTACATAAACCATTCTATTACAATAGGGGTAGAATAGGGAGATTGGTTTTAATAAGTCATTTCACCCGTTATGAATCCTATAACATATCCTAATTCCTAACATAAGTCACCCCACCTCAACCTCACTTCCAACATTCATTAACTATGCCTTAATCATCCCATCCTCACTCTTTAACCACACCACCTGCAACCTACACCCCTATAAACTCCTCCATTATCAAAGCAAATGTAGGGTATCCATACAGTGTAACTAAGCCTTCTCTAAATACCTACAAACCATAACAAACATTGTCTATCACCTACTATGCAGTGGCGATATCAAACCCAACCCAGGACCAATAACAAGTCCTAAAAATCACCAGAATCAGTCTAGAACCAATACTAGCCTGCTTAAGAGAAAAATCTGATATTTTAATAATAAATCATAACATAAGAAGCATCCTTAACAAACCACTGAGCTCCATGCAACCACAGCATTATACTTACCTGACATAATTTTCCTCACAGAAACATGGCTTAAACCACACATTAAAAATGAAGTACTTCCCGCTGGTTATAGCATACTTCGAAAAGACCGTACAGCTAAAAGAGGAGGTGGAGTCGCTTTCCTATATCAGAACAACATCAGTGTTGAACTATTTAACATAGAAATCCCCACATTTAATAATGCAGACATCCTACTTGTTAAGGTAAGACTAAATACATAAAAACAGCTAAATATCTTAGGATCATATATCCTTCCAGGAGATAACATCAAAACCCTAGAATCTCTTCTCCAATGGACATCAGAAACCCTTCCCCATGAAACTATTATACTAGGCACTTCAATATTGATTGGACCTCACTTAAATCACCCCACCCCTCAAATCATATTAACCTTTATGGATTCTCACAGCTTATACAAACTCCTACTAGGGTAGACAAAACCTCAAAAATAGAATAAATACTAGACTGGATTCTCACCAGTTGCCCATCCTCCTCCCATAATTTTGGGACACTACCCGACAATCTAAGCGAACACCTCCCAACCTCCTTCATCAGAGACCAAGCTAAACTTAATATAACTAGCTCTCTTAAACACATCAGTTACACTAAAAACTTCAGGGCTGACTACCTTAATACAGCCCTTAAACAGTCTAACTGGTTGCCTCTTTTAACATTTCCTTTAGATGAAGCAGTTGAGTATTTCAACACTATCATCTTAGGCCTTCTCAACCAACTTGCTCCGCCAAGACAGATCCACACTAAAACCATTTATGCCCCATGGCTTAGCAAGGGCACTAGGCAACTTATGAAACAAAGGGACAAAGCATGGGACACCTGGCACAAAAAAAAAACTACTCCTAATAGGCAAACATTCTTACAACTGAGAAACACTGTAAAAAAGCAAATTAGGCTAGATAAACAAATACACTATAGTAAAATTCAAACTAAGCATAATACCAACCCACAAAAATTCTGGGCTGCTATAAACAGTATTCTCCAATCAGGTAAATCACCAACTCCTCATCCAAACATAGACACCACCTCTATAAACACAGTCACCCAATTCAATGAGTTCTTTACCAAGTCTATATTAAAGCTGTCAACAGACCCACACTCCTCAACCCCCACTATATTATATAAACCATCAAATAACACTAACTCCTTCACCCTTCAACCTGTACCAACTTACACCATCTATAGACACCTAACCAAACTTAAACCTACCACCTTAGCAATTGACAAACTTCCCACCATATTCCTACAAATAGCTGCCAAAGCCATTTCCTACCCAGTCTCTGTAATAATTAACAGATACATCTCAAAACAAAAGGTGTCACTTCTCTGGAAAATCTCCTACATTATACCAATACACAAAGGGAGCAACTCCACTGACCTAACAAACCACCACCCTATAGCTATACTTTTCCCACTGGCTAAAATACTGGAAAAATGTATTCACACCCAGGTCCTAACGCATCTCTTCTCCAACAATCTTCTTGCCGAAACTCAACACGGATTCTGCCCCAACCATAACACTACCACTCCACTCATCCACCTAGTAAATATGCAATGCAACAACGGCCAACAGTCTCCCATACAAAACTAATAACATCACTATCAGAATTAAAACTAACTACCCCCACTCTATTATGGTTGCAGACTATCTCTCCCAATGCGAACAAGCTGTTCAGTGGAAAAACTCCTTTTCCCCCCTACTTCCTGTAAAACTAGGAGTACTCCAAGGATCAGTCCTAGGACCCCTAATTTTCACTGCATTTACAAATAATCTTCACAAAGCTACCCCTCTAGCAAACCTGGTTCAATACACTGATGACTCCATCTTTATCTGCTCTGCCCCCACCCTCCAACAACTTCAAATCAATGCCCAAGAAGCCTTTACATCCATCGAAACCTGGCTAACAAACTCCCACATAATAATAAATCCTACAAAGACCCAACTTATGCTCTTTCATCCTTTCAAAGAAGCAGCACCTACTCCCCGTTCTCTATTTCTACATAAAATAATATCCCTATCTCCCCCATCACACAAACCAAATTAGTAGGGGTCATTATTGACAATAATATGAAATTTGACAAACGCATAGCTCATACAATAACCAAAATCAACAGAAAACTAGGTACTCTTTACAGATGTAAAAACTTCCTAACCAGCAACAGTAAGGTTACTCTAGCTCATACCCGTCTTCTCTCTATCTTACTGTATGCTTCTCCTGTCCTAATTAATCTAATTAAGAGCGATTTAAACAAGCTATTAGTATGCTACAACAAAATAGCAAAATTTGCCACTAACTCCTCCTACCGCACTCATAGGTTCATAGGTTCATAGGACGATAGTTGGCTATTGGCCCAGAGGCTCTTAAAAGCCTAGCCAAGGATGTCACCCATGTTCCCACACAGCCAGCACCTATTTTCCCTGTCCAGCAGGGACACAGGTGGAATCTCAGGGGTATATTTTCTGTTTCCCATCCAGTCGTCCACATTCCTCTTAAAGAGGGTTAATGAGGTACTCTGTTTGACATGGAGTGGAAGTGCACTCCACAGATGGGATAGTTGTTGGGACACAAATGTATCCCGCCAACCAGTTCTAATATCACAGACCAGGTTGAGATCTTGCATGCAGGTTTCTCTCTCTCTCTGAGCTCTCGCCCCCATCAGAACTACACTAGCAATGCACAACATGGTCCCTCACCTACAGGGCAGGCATATCCATCCTCCCTGCCAGAAGAGTCAGGTGCCTAATAGATAGATCAAACTCTGGTCCACCTGGGTCATAGTCAGGGCTTCATCTCTATCATTAGGTTGGCACACAGTACCTTGCCAAGTTGAAGAACTGCACCTCTACATTTTTCTTAGGATGAAATGTTTTTGTTTTTTCCCCCTAAGAAATGTTTACCCCTGTACCTACCAAACATCAACTCTCCCCTCCTTTACTCATCTACTCTACAGATTTAAAGCATTTCACCATCAACCAAGGCAACAGGTGTCTTGGAAGGGGGCTTCATTCAGGCAGCCATGAGGGCTGTTTGTTTTCAGTGACAGTATTTTGGAGTGGCCTTACCCCATTACACTGGGCAAGGGAACAAATGAACCTCATCACTGCGGTAGCCCTCAATGCCTTCCCCTTGTCATTGCGCACTTCTGCACACTCAAATCTTTGAAGGCTACCTCCTGTCATCAGCTTGGTGAGGCAAAATGACCCAACCAGGAGCTTGTCATTGCTTCACACCTCGCAGGGGCTAGTAATGGTGTGTCCTCGCTCTGTCTCAGCCCCCACCAAGATGGACCTACCCATCCCTGTCACCACCAAAAACCTGAGCTGCTAGTTGAGCTTGGGTCACATGGACTATGGTCAGGGCTTTGTCCTTCTACAGCACCAGTGTTGATGCAGCATGGGGGAAATTGGTCCTAGACAAAACTTCAGGGCAAGTGGGAGCTTATGACTTCTACAACTGCGTTAGGATATGCGCCATTAAATTCCACCTGGATGTCAAGCAAATTTGCAACATTTAGTATAACAACCAGGAAAAGTGTATTATTTTGTCAACTTTAGTGGTGTTATAAAATTCTAAAATTGCAGAACAATTTTCACTCCCCATTCTACCCTTTGCTAATATTCACTTTTAAACCCTGAGAAGGAAGGCTATCTGTAATCTGCAGTTCAAACTTCTGCTCATCCTCATTTCACTCTTTTCCTCCCAAGGTATTTGCTTCAAGTACCCTTGCTCCTTTGCTAATTTATTCCAGTAAATTCCAGCCCCACTCTCACCTACTGTCTATATCCTTACTTGCAGTCATAATTATTAGTGAAGTCTAATTTGCCCATTCCCATGCAGACTTCATTCTTGGAATACATTCTGCTAATTAATACTGTCAAATGTTTACCTCCCCTTTGCAAAGCCACATTAAGCCATATCAATTTTAGTAACACCTCTGTCATTCTCATAGCTAATACAGACAAGCACTTTATATCCATAGTTTAAAACTGAAATGAGCCTAAATGAAACTGGGTCTGAAGGATTCTTACCGTCTAGGAAATACAGTCACCACTACTTTCTTCCAAGATGCTTGTATTCCTACCCCCTTTCTGAAATGTTAAAACACCCCAGATCTTTATCACCTTCTTCCCTCCTAACTTCCAAACTTTCACAGGAATACTGGCTGCTTCAAGTGACTTCCCTGTTTAAATTATACATCACTGCTTTTATCTTAATCCTTCCTTTGATATTAATTGCTATAATCTTCCTTTACCTTGGCATACTTAAATCTACAATAAACATTTCTGAGAACTTCTGGTTTCCTTACTACTCTGCTTTATTCAAATATTCATAACATTTTCAAAATGTCTCTAATACCTCTATAGAATTTCTGGTTATGTTTTTTGTCATAAGATCCTTATGTGTGGCTATAACCTTTCTGCTCAGTTTCCCCAAGTCATTATGCTAAAAGATGTGTTCTGGAGTTACCAAAAATACTTGGTTAACAAGTACCTTTCTAAACTCATGCAGATTAACCAAAGACTTCCTTGGTTTCCCTTCATCACTCTGCAGTTTCCCCTCTTCAAGTTCTAAGAGATTACCCTTACAGTCTGTAATACTTTAGCTGTTGTCGGCTCCTCCAAATACGTTCTTTTACTTCGTCCACATCCCTCCCTCTCTCATTTTTATCACGTTTTTAAACTCCATTTTCATTTTCTCCCACTCACTAGCTATCCAGACTGAAAAAAAATGTTATCTTTCCTAATAACTCTCAAATTATTCCCACTACCCATTCTTTACATTCCTCTCATTGTAACTGTTAAATAGAAAACGCAATGTCTCACTTTTATTACCCTGCATCTTCATCTTAGTTTTTGGTGCATGACCTGAAACAGTTATTAGAGGTGTCTGAAAGTTCCCAATTAACCACATGCTCCTGTGAAAATAAACTTCTATCCAGTCAAGCCCAGTTACAATCTCTTGGGAATATGTAAATTCTGCCAGAGTTTTACACCACTGTCAGGCTCTAAAACAGCTTTCCTGGCTGGAACTCATAGGTTCATAGGTTGGTACTAGGCTATCAGCCCTAGGGCCTATACAAGCCTAGCCAAAAGAATTCCTTGCATATTTCTTCCCACACTATTTACTTCCCTGGACCCCTGTCTAACAGGGTGACTGACGTGATCCCCGGGGTGAATTTCCTTTCTCCCATCCAATCGTCAATGTTCCTTTTAAAGAGGGCCAAAGAGGCACTCTGCTTGACATGTATGGGCAATCTAATCCAGAGTCTGGGGAGTCTCTGGGTCAAGAACCTATCCCTCCAGCATGTTTTGTTTATTGTGATGACAAGGTTTAGATCCCTGGAGCGTGTGACTCTGAGGGTTTGGGATTTCTTTAAGTGTAGTATGTCCAATAGCTCTGGGTTTGACATGGCCTTGTACGTTAAGCAGAGATTGCCTCTGAGTAGACGATATGCGACAGAGTATAGCTGGAGATTGTAAGGTGGTCAGCATAGGGCATCTGCTTTAGGCATGTGATTCTTTTAGTGAGGTATTTCTGCGGCCTTTCCATGTTAGCTGTAAACCAACTTCTTCTAGTTCACCAAATACTGTACCAACCTGACAAAACTCCAGCCTTACAAAACCTGATCACCCACTACTCCAATAACCGAGAACTTAGATCCACTAACAAGGCACTAATTGCAATCTCCAAAAGCCATTACAGCTCTGGTGACTCCGTGTTTTCTAGCAACATTGCCATGACTTGGAACTCCCTACCACTACAAACCAGGGTACAACCTAACAAAACCATCTTTAAAAAAACAGCTAATTTCCCACCTAAACAATTTCTGAACATGCACCTGCCTGGTACCTGGCTGACATATTCTAACTCCTTTCCCCTACCCAATATCCAACCTCTTTAAAACTCCCACAGATGCACTATATATTACCACACGTTACTTGTAACTGCCTAGCACCTGGCTGACATATTCTAACTCCTTTCCCCTACCCACTACCCAACCTCTTTAAAACTCCCACAGATGCACTATATATTACCACACGTTACTTGTAACTGCCTAGCACCTGGCTGACATATTCTAACTCCATTCACCTACCCACTACCCAACCTCCTCTTTAAAACTCCCACAGATGCACTACATATTACCACACATTACTTGTAACTGCCTAGCACCTGGCTGACATATTCTAACTCCTTTCCCCTACCCACTATCCAGCCTCCTCTTTAAAACTCCCACAGATGCACTATATATTACCACACGTTACTTGTAACTGCCTAGCACCTGGCTGACATATTCTAACTCCTTTCCTCTACCTACTATCCAACCTCCTCTTTAAAACTCCCACAGATGCACTATATATTATCACATGTTACTTGTAACTGCCTAGCACCTGGCTGACATATTCTAACTCATTTCCCTACCCACTATCCAACCTCCTCTTTAAAACTCCCGCAGATGCACTATATATTATCACACGTTACTTGTAACTGCCTAGCACCTGGCTGACATATTCTAACTCCTTTCCCCTACCCACTATCCAACCTCCTCTTTAAAACTCCCGCAGATGCACTATATATTACCACACGTTACTTGTAACTGCCTAGCACCTGGCTGACATATTCTAACTCCTTTCCCCTACCCACTATCCAACCTCCTCTTTAAAACTCCCACAGATGCACTACATATTACCACACGTTACTTGTAACTGCCTAGCACCTGGCTGACATATTCTAACTCCTTTCCTCTACCTACTATCCAACCTCCTCTTTAAAACTCCCACAGATGCACTATATATTATCACATGTTACTTGTAACTGCCTAGCACCTGGCTGACATATTCTAACTCATTTCCCCTACCCACTATCCAACCTCCTCTTTAAAACTCCCGCAGATGCACTATATATTATCATACGTTACTTGTAACTGCCTAGCACCTGGCTGACATATTCTAACTCCTTTCCCCTACCCACTATCCAACCTCCTCTTTAAAACTCCCGCAGATGCACTATATATTACCACACATTACTTGTAACTGCCTAGCACCTGGCTGACATATTCTAACTCCTTTCCCTTACCCACTATCCAACCTCCTCTTTAAAACTCCCACAGATGCACTATATATTACCACACGTTACTTGTAACTGCCTAGCACCTGGCTGACATATTCTAACTCCTTTCCTCTACCCACTACCCAACCTCCTCTTTAAAACTCCCACAGATGCACTATATATTATCACACGTTACTTGTAACTGCCTAGCACCTGGCTGACATATTCTAACTCCTTTCTCCTACCCACTATCCAACCTCCTCTTTAAAACTCCCACAGATGCACTATATATTACCACACGTTACTTGTAACTGCCTAGCACCTGGCTGACATATTCTAACTCCTTTCCTCTACCCACTAACCAACCTCCTCTTTAAAACTCCCACAGATGCACTATATATTATCACACGTTACTTGTAACTGCCTAGCACCTGGCTGACATATTCTAACTCCTTTCCCCTACCCACTATCCAACCTCCTCTTTATAACTCCCACAGATGCACTATATATTACCACACATTACTTGTAACTGCCTAGCACCTGGCTGACATATTCTAACTCCTTTCCCTACCCACTATCCAACCTCCTCTTTAAAACTCCCACAGATGCACTATATATTATCACACATTACTTGTAACTGCCTAGCACCTGGCTGACATATTCTAACTCATTTCCCCTACCCACTATCCAACCTCCTCTTTAAACCTCCCACAGATGCACTATATATTATCACATGTTACTTGTAACTGCCTAGCACCTGGCTGACATATTCTAACTCATTTCCCCTACCCACTATCCAACCTCCTCTTTAAAACTCCCACAGATGCACTATATATTATCACACGTTACTTACCAACTCACTGTTGCCTACTCCCCACTGCCCCATCTATACCCACTAACTCTCTCATAGACCAAGTTAAAAAGCTTTCCCTTAAAATGTCAATGCACCTCATATGAACTTGTCCATATTCTCTTCCTTTTTTAGTTTTCCTTTCTTGTCTTACCTTCAGTACATCTTCAAGATTATCTCTACTAAACATACTGTATGATCAACAATCATGTGTTGTTACCTGCTATACTTTTAACTGTATGTCTAAACCACTAGCTTATGTAAATATCTTATGCAATCATATGTTTATTATCTGCTATATTTTTATAACTGAATGTGTAAACCACAATGCTTATGTAAATATCTTATGTTTAGTATGTTAGAAATTGTTTTGGAGCTTTTCTCCCTGGGCCTCTGCTGAAAATGGACCGCTCTGTCCAGTCGGACCTCCTCGGTAAACAAATGTAAAATAAATAAATAAAATTGCCTGCTCTCACCAACACAAGTCAAAACCAGGATAAGTTCTGTGAATGCTGGGGATTCTGGGAATCCATGACTAGTCCACATATGCTGTAAATAACTCCAAACCCAAAACTTAGTGTGAAACTAAGTGATGTCCAAAAAACATATAAACAAACAAATACATTGCTGCAACAAATGTCCAAAAATTGTTAGACACAGGAAATCCACTTTGCATCATAACCAAATGTAAATTTATATGACAGAAGTTAAGCTCTTTCATTCCAGTGGCACTAATGACAATAGACTTCACCAGTACTAAAGTCCCCCGACATATTAATACTTAAATACCCAATTACATATCACATGACTCATCACATACTTATATCAATTAATAAAATACTGAATACAAGAGAAACACTGAGTAATGAAAATATAAAACCTAACCCACCAATCTAAATCTTTAAATTGTAAAATCCAGTTAATTCACATATAAATTACATACATACATACATATAAACTACCCAGTCATCTCACCTATACTCAGCTAACTCTTGCCTACAAGCTCATTTTCAACCCCTCTCTCTGTCCCTCCCTGTCTTCTGCCTTTAAGATGCACCTACCTGACAGAGTATTAAGGTCAAACAATCAAAATCTATTAGAAGTGCACAAACCAACTCGTCCTCCAGGCAAAAACCTACTATCCTATAACCTAGCTCGCCTTTGGAACTCACTACCACCACCCATTCGCACCACCTCTAACCATTATATGTTCAAAAAATCTCTTCACGCACATCTAGTATCCCAGTGGGAATGCTCTTGCTCCCACCCCACATAACTAATACTGGCAATTTTCATCTTCCTTCTCTCTCATGTTTACTCCAGCAATTTTCCTTATTATTTCCCACAACTCACATTATTATTCCCATGGGTATTTGCAAAGAATGCACTAGGCTGCACCTATTAAGTTTATGCTTCTTAAGTAATAACTACTCTGTATCACTCTGCAGTATTCCTTTTCTTAGTCTATAACACCTCCAAGTTTCACTAGTCTGAATTGTTTTAAATGTTTGCTGTACTTTTGAAATTAATTGCTTGAATCTTTTACATTTGTATATTTATCATTAGTAACCTACTGTATATACCTAGTTTGTTTTTGAAGCTTTTCTCCCCAGGACTCCATTGAAAACAGGCTCATTTTGGCCCAATGGACTATCCTGGTAAACCAACTGCAAACAAACAAATAAATAAATAAATGATTTAATGTAAAACATGCAAATCACATCACATTGAAGCTTAGCAGAATGCAATTTAAAAAGCTGAACTTATAGAAATATTATCATTGATAACTGGAGGCAGGTCAGGAATGATATTTAGCATCCAAATCAACTCTTTATATTCTATTTTTGATTCCCAATTACCATTCCTAGGATCAAAAGGAATGTTGTCTAAAATAAAATAAAATTTTTAAAATGCTGGACATGGCAAAGGCAAAAATAAATTGGCAATATGTTACTCACTTGTTTTTTATTTTTATTTTTTAAATTTTAGATTTTTTTTAGATTTTAGATAAATTTTTTAAAATTTTAAAATATAAATAACCTTTGTAACATTCTTCAAACTTTCCTAATGCCTTTACTTATTCAACTTTCTTGTATACCAGTGCTATTTAATTTGCAATCGATTTTATTTAGTTCATAATGGCATAAACCTATGAAAACATGCATCGAAAAATGCACAATTATATTTAGGCTGTACAGAAATGAAACATGCCCATGAGACAATACTTTGAAATCTTGTCTGCCAGCAGGTTCAGATTGTGCTTATGGATTATACATGATGAAAAAGCTTGTTTATAAATACACACTTTCAGTTTTATCTAAAAAAAGACATAGGCAGTCACTGTATGCTGTGATAAAAGGGTGTTTTGGCATGAAGATGTTTTGAAGTACAAACTTTCATAAATAATTATGCATGTTATTGAATTGCTTCCTATAGTTCAGGGTTTGAGTCCCTCATTCTCAGTTTGCCTAATGTTTGACTCTCAGCAATTCACTTAACCAAACAGAGCTTTGGGGAAATTGGACTATGTTTCTCAATGGTCTCCAAGACTGCATGCCTAGTTACTTCCTATGTGTAATCAGTTTCTGAAACTGCATAGGTAAAATATAGGCTTAACAGACAGCATGGGAGTAATTGTGCAATAATTGCCTTACCATTCCAAAAATTAACCTTTAAGGTCACTAAAATACACATTGTTGTGTTGGATCATTGGTGTGCCCAGTCAATGGAATATTTGTCAGCCAAAATGCTAACTTCTCAGCATTCTCTGTTGACAGCCTACTCTTCCTATTTGTTAGTGAGCCTGCACAACTAAATAAACAATAAAGAGTAAAGCAATGGCTGTAGGACAGATCACATATGTCATGCCGAACTACACAAATGCAGACTATACAAGTCCCTTGCTTTGCGAAAATGTCATGGGATCTTGTTTTGCTAAATAACAAATAGTAACCTAAATCGAAGCAATGAAAAAAAAAAAACCAGAAGGCAAAATTTGTACGGTTGGCATCCAAGTGACCTCTAATGTCTGTCATTTTTCACTGACTGTAGTTCTTGGAGATTTATCAAAAAAATAAAAATTTTATGTGGGCCAGGGAAAAATATGCGGTAAAAATCAGGGACATTTGAGAGATATGACTGTTGAGTCATGTCACATCTATGTTCACCAAAAACAACTGATCAAAATGGTGGACTGATGAGATAGTCTCATTCACATGGAATACATTTTCAGAGTAGATGCACAGGCACCACCCCCCTGCACCCCCTATGCCTTCATTAGCTACCACACCTCTACTATAAGCATAATGCAAAACTGAGATTGCACAACCCTGGGGAAGAGGAACAGAAATTTGTAAGGCATGTTAATGTTGATTTCCTTTTAATAAGGCATGTTAATGTTGATTTCCTTTTAATAACGCCAACATGTGAGTAGTCCATCTCTCTCCCACATTTGTTATTAACCATTAATAGGTGCAGAATGCATCCTTCATAGACATTTCCAATACTAGATGCTAAGCTTATTGGGCTATAGCTTTCAATGATTTGTCTGTCTCCACCTTTATAGATAGGTGTTGTGACACCCATGCCCTGGCCCAGCAATCAAGGAGCCTCAATCCTCACCACTAACACCAGAGAGAGGGTCTCATATATGAGGAAAGGATAACAAATACACACTGTAAAGTGCAATTTCCCTTAAGAGCACACAGCGATCACAGTCAGTCTGGGGCTGGTCACTCCCTTGCTCTCCAGGTCCCCAATAAGACTCCCAACTGGCGCAGCTATAGGGCCCAGATCTCAGCTTAGCTGGGCAAGCTAAAATCTCCAGCACCCTCTCTGTCCAACCAGTGCTTCATGTCCCTTCCCAAGTAGCTGACACACACACACTTTGAGATAAGTTTATACAACCACACAGACACTCCTGGGGAAGGCTGGCACACTTTCTCCAGCTGTGCCCCTTTTACCCAGACTATAAAGTAGTAATTACTGCCACCACCCAGCTAATATTTATCAGCTACTCAAAGGCCCTTAAAAGGGTGTCCAATTATTACTGTGCAATATTATTATCCAATTGGTAGATGTGACTAAACAGTCTCAAGGCTTATTAGAGTGACTTGGTACAGGATCCTTATATACATGCAATGTACTCTAGAGCTTAACTTATCTCTACACAAATGAGCCACAGTTGAAAGGTTTTAAAATATTTAATAATAAATAATTAAAACCACAAGCCAATACTTTCTACTACACAGTCAGTGCTAGTCAAGAGTTCAGAGATCACACAGAAATACTTAAAATAAATCAGTAGTACAGTTCTGACATCACAGAAAAACACTTAGTCTAAACTTTCTATTTCTAGATATCTCTACAAGAAAACACAAGTCTAAGATAACTTACATGTGAGCAAGAGGCAGTGCTGTGAGTTGGATGATCCAGACAAAAATGCTCAATGCCTCAGCCATATGAAAATCGACTTTGTGAAAAGTCGACTATGTAAAGTAGACCCACATATATATATATATATATATATATATATATATATATATATATATATATATATATCTATATGTAGGAGCACTACAGAATCCTGAAAGCCCAAAATCCTGAAGACCAAAATCTCGAAAGTTCAAAATACTGAAAACTCAAAATACTGAAAACACACAGGATACCAACACTTACTATATTCCAGCACAAGTACATACAGAAGCAAATAAAACACAAACCATATTACTCTTCTTCAAGTATAAGCATGGGGACAAGCCCCCCTGCACCCCACATGGGGGGGGTGTGGGGGTTTGCCCCCTTGCGTATACTTGAAGGGTAATATGTTTCTGTATGTAAGAGATGTAGTCCAAGTAATCACTACCGCAGCTGCTATAATCTACAAAAGTCTTTTATTAACACATAACACATGTTAATAAAAGACTTTTGTGGATTATAGCAGCTGTGGTGGTGATTACTTGGACTACATCTCTTTTATGTGCAGTTTTTGTTGGTCTCTGACTCTGAGCATCCAAGTGCACTGGATTATGTGGAATGCTTCGCATTTACCGATGAGTAAAGCCACTGTTCTGCTCTTCCCCATTGAACAGCTGTGGCTCTGCTACAAGAATTCTGATTGGTTTGTATACCGCAATTACTGCCAATCAGCATTGCGGTATACAAACCAATGCATAACTGTGCTGCCCTTCCACATTACACAACATTGGCTGTGCTCCGCAGTTTTTGATTGGCTCATAGACCGCATTTACAGCCAATCGTGAATGCGGTCTATGAGCCAATCAAGTATGTTTTTCAGGGGGACGGGAGCCAATGAGAGCTCTCCAATACAGGCCAATCTTGTTCCAGGATGCCTTTTCACTTCAAAATAATGGCTTGAAAAGGCTTCCAGGAATCAGCGATTTTACTTTTTGCAAGTTGTTTGCAACAACAACTTGAAAGGAAGAACTCTGAAGACCGGGAACTTCAGCATTGGGGAAAAGAAGGCGCTGCTGTGGTGAAGACTTCGGGACTTGGAAGCCAGCCTGCTAGGAGAGGAGTTAGTGAGCTGAACGGACTTGATGTTCAGGGATCGTGCTTTGGTGGAGTGAGACCGGTCAGAAGGTTGATGTTTATTTTGCTGCCTGCTGGATCATCGTTTCTGCCATGGATTGTATTAAGCTGCTGGTGCTGTTTACATAGGTAGAAGTAAGTGACTGTTTTAGCTGCAATAGTTAAGGTTAATGTTAATGGTTAAGGTTAATGGTTAGGAAAGTATTTCCCTATCCTTAAAACTGGCATGCTAGCACAGATCCTGTTATTGTAACAGTTTTCTAAGTTTATAAGAACAATATTTAGTATCCCTGTGCTGCTTGTCCCTCTAGGACATCTGATACTGTTAATTAAGCAACTTTCTGAGTTTTATAAGAGGAATATTTAAAGTGTCTCTGTGTTTGTGCTGCTTGTCCCACTAGTGCATCTCTAAATGTAATTGCCATTTTTTAGAGAAACTGTATGCTAAGTTAGGTCCTGTACTAGCAACTTTGTACGTTTATAACAGCAATATTTAAAGTGTCTGTGTGCCATTTTAGAGAAACTGTATGCCAAGTCAGGTCCTTGTTATTCTAGCAACTTTCTACATTTATAAGAGCAATATTTAAAGTGTCTCTGTTTGTGCTGCCAGTCCCCCTCGGACATCTTTGAAAGTAATTGCTATTTTTTTTGCATTAACTGTATGCCATGCCAGGTCCTGTTATTCTAGCAACTTTCTAAGTTTATAAGAACAATATTTAGTGTCTGTTTGTGCTTGTCCCCTAGTACATTTCTGAAAGTAAAATCCAATTTTTTGCAGAAACTGTATGCCAAAAGTTTATGAGAGCATAATTTCTACGTTTATCAGAGCAATATGTAAAGAGTCTCTGTTTTTGTGCTGCTTGTCCCCCTAGTACGTTGTGCAGGGCTTTGTCCAGATTTCTTGCACTAAGAGGTTGACAGGTATGTCAGAATGGATGTCAGAAGTGAGTTATTTATAGTAATAAGATGATTTAAAGTATTCAGTTTTGTTTTCTGGTAGAACTTTAGAGTGTAACTTGATTGTGCATTCTTTGGTCATAACTGTTCTAAGGCATTATGTCTTAAATGGCACATTCTTGTAAAAGTACAGAAGGCCTTGGTTTTAAGTACCCTTTTTAGGTACCTTTGCCAGGCCCAGAAGTGGCAGTAGGACAGGGGCAGAACACATCTAAAGTGGTGTATGTAAAATGCAGGTAGTATTAGGGTGTGTGTGTGTGTGTGTGTGTGTGTGTGTGTGTGTGTGTGTGTGTGTGTGTGTTGCAAGTGCATTTAAGTACCATGCTTCATGGCAATAAGTCTACATATGACAGGATGCTATTTAACTTGGTCTAACTAAAATAATTTCTGTGACTTGTAATGTCTGTGTAGGAAATGTAGTAAATGTGATTTTTATTTTTGTAAAATGCTGTTTCATTTACTTATGGTGTGGTTATGGTATTGCAGATAAATAAAGGTTTTGGATCTGAGAAGTGTCTTATTGAATTTTAAAGATGTTCTATCATGCTCCATGGTGAAGGCACGATTCGCGCAGTGCGAAAATAGGGTGTTCCACATTTTGACCATTTGTCACACATTGTTAGGGTCTGTGTTCCACAATGGCCTCTTAAGAGGTTGAGACCTATGTTCTGACTTTTATTGCTGTTTTTATGTTTCTGTATGTACTTGTGCTGGAATATTGTAAGTGTTGGTATCCTGTGTGTTTTCAGTATTTTGAGTTTTCAGTATTTTGAACTTTCGAGATTTGGTCTCAGGATTTTGGGCTTTCAGGATTCTGTAGTGCTCCTAGATATATATATATATATATATATATATATATATATATATATATATACACACACACACACACACACACACACACACACACACACACACGCTACTAATGGCAGCTGGTGTATAGGGTTAAGTCTGTGAGCTATATTTCTGTGGTAGATGGCTTAGGTCCCTCAGCCTTCATTTTTTTACTGTGTGACCATGAGCAAGTCACTTAACTAGGCATTACTCCCAGGTGACTACTGAAAATGGACTGTATATCTTGTGGGCCTACTTATTATTATCTCTCTTAATATGCTCCAGTAGATTTGACTTCAAATCATTAGTACCTGCTATTATAAATATGCCCAAACATGGATGCCTGTGCCCTATAAAAATGATTTTACAGTACTTCAGTTTAGTGACAGAGGCATGGTTTGGCAATATTCTGTTTTAATCAGTTATTTTTGTCATATTAACTTTTGGCAAATAATCATTTGGTCATATGTCATATAAATGAAAATAATTTCTGGACAGCATAGAGTTTCTCATCTGAAAATAGCTTTCAGTATTTTCTAACTCATCAGAGACTGCATTCAGCTGACATGTGAGAATCAGATAAGCTAAGTTAGTGTGGTTCCTTTCCTAGTAGTATGATGAAAAGATTGATTAGCATACATAGATATGACACAGACCACTGCTGAGCCATAATGTATAATCCAATGCCTCATTATCTATTCACATGTGAATATTATCTTACACTCTTTTTTTCCATGGCAGCCACTATCTCTTTGTAGCAACAACCTTAATGAGTGTATAGTGTGTGTGTGTGTGTGTGTGTGTGTGTGTGTGTGTGTGTGTGTGTGTTTGTGTGTGTGTGAGTATGTGTGTGTGTCATTTGAAGAAGATATGTATGCATTGTAGGAGTGGCTATGTGTGTGCATCTTTCAGTCACATGCAGCAAGTTCCTCTTTTGTTAATAACTGCTTACCCAAATGTCAAATGTGAACAAAGGTCCCAGGCAATAGTTTTCTGATATTTTTATTACTGTCATTCATAATAAAATTCACAGAAACCTGTTTCAATAAAAGCCAGACCTGTACTCCCGCTTTCATTGTGAATGTGGTAAGATTTTGTATTCTTTGAAATATACCAGATATGATTGTAAGCTATTTCCAATTAGGTCTTGTCTGTGACAGTACAAAGAGGCTAAAATGCCCATGGCATTGTCACTGACATGAACAGTTCTGGCTGGAACTTATCTTTATCTGTATTCAAATGAGTAATTCTACTGTCTGTATCTTTAGAAGCATTTTTAGTTTATCAGTTGCCATATCATACATTTGTGGCATTTCTTTAGTGGAGGAAATATTTCCTGGACTGCTACGGTGACAAGGTGAGAGGTCATGCTTTTTTTATCAGTGCATGCCTATACTGATACTCAATGACTTCTACCGGAAGGACTTGACAATGATGAAAAAAGCAAAACAGGAGTATTTTTGCTACTAATTAGTCTATACAATGAATGATTGTGAGGAAGCTGATACTTTTGTAAGTGAAAGAATTTTTTTTTTCAAATATTCATATATTTTTACTCACTTAATCAATTTGTCGAAATTTCATTTGTGGGCACCTTTATCAAGGTTCCTTAAAGCAAAAATATCAATATACATGCATCTAAAAACATTAATTAATTCTCAGATTACATACATAATCTGATTAAGGTTCGCAGGGTGAGCTAAAACCTATGCCAGCACTCACTCGACCCAAAGCAGAGCAACTATTCCTGAATTGAATTGCAGAGCAAATATACTGATTCACTCCCTCATGATACACATCTAAAAGCAATTAGGAAACTCATTAGTTCACCTACAGTACATCTTTGGGGAGTGCTAAGTGAAAATCCATATGGATACAGCAAAATATTCAGACTGTACATTCAAGGCACCCCAGCTGAGAATCAAACTGAAGAAATAAGTGTTGCAAGGTAGCAACTCTAACCATTGCGTTAACTGTGCCAGCCATAACTGAAATACTATTAGGTTCATAGGTTCCCTATTATATTAGCGAATGCTTAAAACAGCAAATGCTGTTTTATCGACCGTTTTAAATCAAAACCGCAAAATCCCGAACACATGGAACAGTGATTTTTTTTCCCAGGGGAAAAAAATCACTGGGCCGTTTTCAGGACTTTGCCATTTCCTCCACTGTGGTGCGATCTTGGAGTTGGCATATTTAAGTAGGAGCAGTGTGTGGGACACAGCACCCGGCATCGGGGGGGGGGTGGATGGTTAAACCCCCACACTTTATTGTCATAATATAGACCCAAATAAAAATAGACTTATAATTATAAACAACAGCAATGTCCAAACTAACATAGCCCACAGATAACCTCTAGAGACTTTCTAACTAACATACCTCCTCCTAATAAACACCTGTGGTACATAGGGACACAATTGGGTTGGATTGTACAGCTAGACTTATAAAGGCCCTGGTGATCATTAGCCTAGTACAGACATATGAATATTAATCTGGAAGCTTTTTAATTAACATCTCTTGAGTGTTCTTTTACAATGGTCATTTTTCTGAAACTGTTTATCAAATTGGAAATAGAGAATTATACAGGACAGGGAATGCAAACACAAATAATGATAGGTTTTCAACTTGCAGTCTTTAGCATTCCTTACTCAGAGAAACCAGGTGAGTACTAGAGCAGAAAAAAGGAGAAAAAAAAAACGATTTGGAGTAACTTAGACCATGATATACATGCCTTTATAGGTTAAATATCCAGTTCTGGAAGCGCTGACATGTAATCAGTGCAGCTGACAGAATATGGATGTGCATGCTCTTTTTTAAGTGTCTTACTTATGTGCAGACAGATTCTGCACTAAATGAAGATGAAAAAAAGTCTTTAATATGTTCAGTATACAGGGCATTACAGTATTATCTTTTATACTGGTTAGTATACAATGACAAAAAAATGCAGCGGCAGAAATCTGCCCTAAGAAAGACAGGTTATTAAACATATATCAAGTTTCTTCAACTGCTCAGTCACTTGAAGGAAATCAAACAGGCAAATGTTAAGTGGAGGTTGTGAAACCATTGCACATCGACTGGAGAAATGGGACATGACAAAACCTCTCTACCTTGGTGTGGTTTAACCTACTGCTACTGAAAACCATCCAGGTGGAACTCTTACCCAGGAAACTGTTGTTACAATGGATTTTACATGGTCAGGAGTGAATGACAGTCAGGAGTGTGAGATTGCTGCAAACATGCAGGCATCTGCTTTTTGTCCATCTCTTCTGTGTAAAGAGGTTCTTAACTTTAACAATGCAATTGTCAGTCAGTTTTATTAAAGAGTTATGCAAATGGTTACTTGTTTACCACTAGCTATTGTAATTTTATTCAGTGGAATTTCTATTCTTATTGTATTGTCTTATTCCAATGTCTATGACTGCTGTTTTAAATGAAAATAGAAGAAAAGTTTTTTGCATAATCTATCCAGGCAACACCATTTGCAGACAAGACATTTTGGTGGAGTTCTGAGCAGCAAATAAAGGGAAATAACTTGTGGTGTCCAAAATAGGTTAACAGGGGTATTACGAATGTATTGTAGTTAATGCAAAATGTGAATGGTGTGATAACCTTTGCTTCTTTGAACAGCATTCAAGAGAGGTTCATCCTACAACAGTCATATTTATATCACCATGAAACAATAGAATCAGAGCCTCAACAGTCTAGTATAAAACAAGTTAAAAATATCTCTGGATCTGGAGGAAATTAATATACCGATGTATATCAGCTGCTTACATTTCATAACAAAGTTGTAATGAATAGTGAACAGAAACAAATCATGGTCCATTGGGCCCTAGGCAGAGGAATGATCAGGCCCCCACCCTCACTGAACCATTCTGGTGTCCTATTACTTGTATCGCTTCCTCATTTACCATAAACATTACTCAGAATTGTCAGTGTGCATTCTATTTTTTATCTTTACTTTTGAAATAATGGTAGAGTTATGGATTTAATTTAAAAATGTAATTTAAATATCCTTTGTTGACGAGGTTAGTCCAACTAGGCTAGCAACATCTTTTCCGGGGGAGACCCTTGGTGGTATTTACACTACTAGGGGAAATTTGGCCAAGGCATTTGGGAACTTCCCTCTACTCTTTTCAATAGCTCGGGTGGCTGTAAAAGATCTCAAAGCAAACACCATTAATGTAGAAAGATGAAGCCTCAGTTTAACATATCATCCACAGGATGACACACTCAGGAGTGCAACACTTCCCCCTTTTAAAGTGCACTGCAGTGTCAGCAATGCATCCACATGGTGTGGAATTAGAACCCACAAACTTCTGCACCAAAGGCAAGTATGCGACCTGTTGTGCTACTGACACTGCTTTGAAATTCTGTTGCACAAACACTGACAGCCATTTACAAAACAAAACAGTTGCACATTGAGAACAGACTTAGAATGAGCAACAGTAAACTTCTCTTCCCTTGAAATACATCATTGCTTGAAAATGCACTGAAACTTACATTCCTTGAAAACGCACCCCTGTAGTTTTTAATTTTTTTTCATTAAGTACTGAAACAAAAACAAAATGATCCATTTCAGCACAAGAAGTGTGGTAGTTGGTGTAGAGGATTAAGGCTTTTGTTTCCTGTAGTCAAAGGTCAGGGTTTGAGTCTGAGCAAGTTAATTAACTTACCTGTCATCCCTAAATAGGGCATTTCACACACACACACCCCTCTTTCCTAGAGTACCTGATGAGAAGAAAGCATTCCCCAGTGGTAACACAGTTTGTTTCTGTAAGAAAATTCAGTTCCCCAAGGTGAAGTACAACAGTGCTAAAAGTAAGTATTCCAGCATTGAAGTAAGTGTTGAAATTCTATATTGCTGTGCATCGTACTGAAAGGTGCATGGACTCAGAGTGCTTCCTTAAAGAAGAAATATGAAATAATGTTTTATTAAAAATTAAATGCTGCAGCAGCTCCCCCACTGGGTCCTCCCCCAGACAGCGGGCCCTAGGCATCTGCCTAGGTCGCCTACATACCTCCCAACCATACCAAATTACTCGGTATTTACCGAGTTTTGGGGTCCAAATGAAGGGGTGCCACGATTCCCGATTGTCACCCCTTCATTTCCAATTTTTTTGCTTCATTTTTTTTTTATTTTTTGAAATATCTCACTGTCGGAGCTGACATCATCACGTGCGTGATGACATCAGCGCCGGCAGGGCTACTAGCCAGTCGGAATTGAGCTCAAGGAGCTCACATCATTATTTCCGGCTGGCTGTGAGCGGGAATACAGCAGCGAGAAAACCAGGCAGCCAGCAACACTAATGGCATGTCTCAGTCTTCTGAGACAGTTGACCGTAACCTCAGCAACAACAAACAGAAGTAGTAGTAAGTTACAAGAACAGTATGTATGATGACACATTACTTACTATACGCACAATCATGACCCAACATACACCTGTTGCAGCAGGTCACGTACAAGAGAAATCAAATACAACAAAATAGAAGAACTTCCGAGTCCCGTCCCACTCCCGTGACCCGTCCTTTCCAAATAAATGCATTCATTTTTCCTACAGCCCAACTCAGCAGCACTTACTGGGCAAACTGCCATTAATCATTCTGATGTGAACTTGTGAAGACAACAAGTAAATTTTTCCATACTCTTTAGTTTAGCGGTTAGCCACAAAATTTCATTTAGCTCCCCTCCATCCTAGCCTACACTACAGAGATAAATAAATAATAGTAATACAGCCTAGATCTAGCCTAAATGCCAATTTTGCCAAATCTGCTGATTGCCGAATGAAAACTGAACACACTGTCACTAACTGTGTTGTAATTTGTACTACAGACGGGACGGACATGGAAAGTCCCTAATCCTATAATAAACTTAAATAAAGCCAGTGAGACATAAGGTAGGTGGATAGTTTACTTTAGTTACGAAGGAGGATGGCAATTGGGAGCACGGAGCAGGTAGTCTTGACTTGTCTTGGCTCTTCAGGAACACCATACCACCAGGGTTGTTTTTTATTTATTTACATTTTAGCAGCAGCAGCACTGATCACACATCTCACATGCTGCAACCTGCTGCTGGAGGGAATAAAGACAGAGGGCGGGCTGGCCCGGGATAGACTTCACGAGAGTGAGACAAGAACTGAGCAAGTGAGCATTGAGCTGAACAAGCATGTGAAGATTTGAAATAGGCACGTAGCGTAGCCGAGAACACAGTCAGACTTGAGAAAATAAGCAGTTCAAGTAGACAGTGTGTTTTTTCTTTAATTTAAAATAAGTATTTTTTTTTTCATTCATTGTTTGCAATTGCCATATATCTGGCACAGTGGCACTTGCTAGTTGGTTGACTTGGGGTTTGGGGAAGTTGGCAAACTTGTCAAGTACGGACGGACTTCTAGGACTTGGGGCTGTGTGGTGTAAATTTAAAATAATTAATCCTGGTCCAAGAAAGTCGGTCATCCTCTCATTATCATGAAAAAAAAAAGTATTTCTGCTGTAGCTGGTGCTTCTTCTCCCGGCTCCTCTTGCACCAGCAGGTAAATAAAAAAAGGTAAAGAAAATATATGTTTTTTGACTTTTGAGGTTTGAGTCATAATAATTCAGTCAGTGTCTTAAACAACAAAAATTATGTTTTAGTATAGTAACTGTCTGTCAGTAAAATGCCAAAGTTTCTTTAGGCTTTTTTTTAAATATCGGAGGTTAGACATGGCATGGGCATTGGGCACAATGCGTTACAAACTGTCATTTGTAAAAAAGTTATTTAGTTTTGTATAGTCATTTTGTGTTAAAGAAAGGCAGAGAATCTAAGGAGTTAACTTTTGTATAGAAGTGGTCACTGAGGTTTAACTGGTTAAGGAGGTCAGTATTTGATGGGAGGAAAACAAAGAAACATGGTGTTTGTTTAATTGTTGGCATTTTCTTGGTTTATAAATACCAGGTTGATCTTACCGGACACTAAAAGTGAATGCCCAAAGAATAGTAAGATAAAGTGTATCATTCTGAGATGGTGGTGAGAATTAAAGCTATTTAATTCTGGGCTCTGTATTAAGCTTGAAGTTGAACGTCTTGTTGAACTAGTTGTGGCATATTATAACAGGATGCACTTTGTAATAATCAGGGCCTTGCCAGCTGGGACTGAGGTCACTTGTATTACATAATGCTGAGAGGTCCTGTTTGTAGGCTGTCTTGTTAAAGGAAAAACACAGAACAAGGAACTTAATGTTACTCTTTACAATCTGCTTCGATATCTGATTATACTATATGCCTTGTACCACTTTTAAGCTTCCATATTTTTTATTTGAAGATTAGTCATGATGACTGCAGGTATGATTAAATTCTCCTGATGATTAATTTGGATGCCTTCCTCTTTTTTTTGCATTTATTTTACAAACTTGAACTGTAGTGAAACTAGTGATATATATTTCCTTTTAGGTTTACCTGTCTTATAACTTTCTTTTTTACCTGCTAAATGGAGCAGCTAGCCTAGCTCCCTCCCATTTATAAAAACTACTGCATGTAGTAAGCACATGTCAAAAAGTCGAAGATGAGACAATTTTTATTAAGTGGGATTTCATTTTTGCAATGGTTCATCAGTACTATATATTACTTAAAGCAAGTACAAAATCTCCACAGGCTAAGTAAGTAGACTAGTTAGTTAGTGCAAGACAGTAAACTGTATTTTTATATAAGAGAACTTTATTTTAGTTTTATACAAGTTTGAGGTTTTGTGTTAATAATATATAAATAATTTGTTGTTCTGATTTATATTTTATGTTATTTAAAGAAGGCTGAAAAAGGCAACCACAGCTGCCTCATCCAGTGTTATTTTTCTAAAAGAATATTGTATTCAGTTTTGCGCAAGTTCAAATATTAATATAAATAAAACACTATTGTTCTTCTTATTTTGTGTTTCATGATCATATTTTGGTTGTCGGTTCTTCAGTTTGCGTTTAAAAGCTGGTATCCCACAATTCCATCAGAGTGGGCGGGGTTACATAATTATGTATGGAAATATTATGTTAATCAGTGTACAGATTTGTACCTATTTTTCATGGGTTTTGTCCAGATTTTTGATGTTTCCAGGTTGAGAGGTATGGTCGTCTAGTATTGGATACAGAACTCTATACAGAACTTTAGAACACCAATTTCAGAGAAAATGGTTGATCTTTAATATAGTGTGCTGTACTCACTGCCATCAATGCTACACTTTTACATTCACTTGCTAAGGTTCACTTGCAAAGGATACTGCACACTTGTTTATAGTTCAGACAGGAGATAGTCCCACCTCCTCTCATGTACAGATGTGGATCCCCCATTACAGATGAAAAACATAAATTCTGGGATTGCATATGTGTGAAAAACTATATGGTTCAAAATATTCAAGATGGCAAATCAGGGGACAGGCCTTTCACTGCCAAGAAATCTCAGTTTTTTTCTTCTTATTACGGAAGAGTCAACAATCCTTCATAACTGATATTATTAAAATATTCATAACTACATATACAACTATTTAACAACACTTAATAGTTGCTTTACCTGACCAGACATATGTCAACAAGGTATTATGTATATATATGAAAATGAAAGTCAAGGACATGATTGTTTATTAGTCAAAAACTTTTCATCTTTGAACTTCATTTGTAATGAACTTTTGATATTAGATATATGAAATCTGAAGGCTTATAACACTTATAACAATATATCCATCTTATAGAACATTCTGTGACTATAGTGCTTTTGACAAGACTTATATTGATATGTGCATATAAATAGGAAATATGATAATTGATATATAATATATATTTGAATGAAATCAAAGATAGTTTTTTATATTGTATATTTTTATGGTGGCTCTATATAGAATTAATAGGAATCTATATACATAATTAAGGATAGAGTCTATACATGAACAAACTGTATTTATGAATTGCTTTAACATTTGTCTATATAAGCTAATACTGGCATTGGACTTTGAAGTATATATTTGTTGTTTTATTGTTCTTTTGATTTTTACAAAGCTCTAATATAATTACTACTAAGTTAGATATTTATCATTTTTTATTATATTAACATACATATTTAGTACTATATTTGACAATATATAGGGCTGTTATGCATTAAATTATTAACTATATATTTGCTATTAACAGTTCACAAACTTTTTGATATATATTGCATTACTTGAAGCTGATGGCTTTAAAAGAAATGTAGCACTAAGTGTTTTTAAGTTACACCCTGGAATAATTAATTGAATAAGTGATAATTGAACTGCATTGGTCAACTTGGATTTAATCTAATCAATGCCTTTAGATATATTGAATGTGTTTTAGTTAACATTTATTGAATCTGAAGAAGCGTGCCTTTGTGGATGCACGCGAAAGTGCTTATTCTCCTGTTTTAATAAAGAATTGCTTTTTACGGGGTGGTGGCTTCCAGTTTATACTACATCTTTCGTTCCTGCTCTGGAGACACCTTTAAGGGTCAGGTTTGCTGCCTTTTGCGAATCCTTCATAACTCCTGTGCAAATGTCCTGGATACTGTGCTATCAATCAGTTCAAGACTATATGCAATCTTTGCATGGAAAGATCCTAGCAACTTAACGAAATAAACTGGTAGCGTTCCTGTGTAATTATGTCAGATTAATGGACCTGGGATGTTCTAAGGTCAGAGCCCTGAATCCTCAGCAGCTGGACTCAAGGTGTTAACTGAAGAGGCTTAGTTCTGGGAATTTTTGGCTTGTGTACTAACAACTTCCTAATAAAGATACTGAATTTATTTTGATCAGAGTGATTATAGAGCTAATGTTATGTGGCATTCTCAGAGGTGACATGCCTATGACCTCTATTCTGTGATTAGTTTCAGTTGTACTGTTACTCTTGTGATATGCTGATATATTTGGTTGTCATTGTTCTTCCTTTGCAGAAAAACAAATTAACACTTCTGAGTTGGCAGACTTAGTGGTAGATGGGTAAGTCTGCTGCTGAAGAAGTTCTGATCCCACAGAGAGAAAATGATCTTTGAAGGATGAAGGCAATGCAGTACTCCCTTAAAGGTGTGTTTGACTCATCAGTGCTGAGCTAAAATCCTGCCCTCCACAAAGTCATGAAGCAGAACAATAGCTGGGTCTATATCATATGAGCGACTCGCACAAATTGCGAACGCTCATAATATCGAACATACTGGACCTCGAAGTGCTTTTTCTGAAATCGCGGTACAGTGAAGAATGGGATATTTGCCCTTTCCTCACTGTAGTGTGAGGTCGGAGTTGGAATATATATTTAGAGGGGGGTGTGGGGGGCTCAGCCTCCCACAATAGGAAGTATGAGGTCTGGTACGTTCGATATTATGAGCGTTCGCAATTTGTGCGATTCGCTCATATGATATAGACCCTAATAGCTGACATAATTAAGTTATTTATGGAATAATTGAGGCCAAAATCATACAGGTATCTGAGACAAGGGAAGGTCACTTACAAGTTGATTGAAAGGACCAACACCCAATCTGAGAACTAGTTCCACTTGGTGTCATAGATCTGCCTAGTGGAGTGCTGCCTAACAGTCTCAATTATCTCTGAGATGTTATAAGGCACATCTTGTAGGATCAGACGCTTTACAGTGGAGGAACTGGTTGTCACCTGAGCCACAGAAGACATTGACTGGGAATTGGAGACCTTCCTGTATTGTCAGAGACCTGAGGATCTACAAACATCTCTTTTTGGCCATCAAGAGGCAAAGCAAATATGACATCAGCAGGGATGACCTTAAGGGAGTAAACCCTGCCGTTCTCTGTAGGCACATGCACGATACTGCAGTTCTTAAGGCATCAAAGTTTCATCAGTCTTCTGGAAGCCCACAACGGAATCTCTTAAAAGGGTCTCAACAAGGTTGCTAATAAGTACAGACTTAGGAAGCTTGTTGGGCTTTTTCAGCACCTTGTTCTAAATATGGGACTGGAAACTGAGCAAATAACATGAAGAGTTCATGGTCACCAAGCTCCAGTATGATAGTGGACTGTGCTTTCATACCATACTTGTACAAATCATCAGAGTCCTTGCCAGGCAGAAGGGTGGCAATGTGCTTTGGTGGTTGAGACCTGTACTAGACTAAAGAGGTCATGCAGGAGTCAGTTCAGTAATGCTTAGCAAGGGGCTCTACTCATTCAAGTGTGGGTTTGTAAATGGCATTCCACCTTCTTATGGGCCACATGGGTAGAATCCAGGTGACTCTAGTCTTCCTCAGCAAAATCCTTGATAAAAGGGTCATGGGAGATGACGCTGGGCTCTTCAGGCTTCTTTATTCAGTAACTCCTTATAAAATATATAATAATGAATGACACATGTATCTTCCACAGATATGCTGCAAAACATTTGTGAGCAGATTAATGGGAGCTCAAGGTCAGTCCATGCTATTCTTGAAATGCCTACAAATCTCTCCTAAGCAGGTGCCATCCAGAGATGATGTGGAAGAAAAGAATCAAATTCTTTTTCCTTGTCTCCCTCAGACACAAAGAGCTGTGGCTTCTCCAGTTCCTTAGTAGAACATGAGTGGGAGGGTTTTCCATACCTCCTTGCTCCTAGCAGATATGTCTAAATGCATGGACTTGTGCAAGGCTGAGCTTGCCCCTAGTATGTACCAGGTTTTGGGCAATAGAGAGATCTCATGTGTTTTTGTTCAAACTGACAGTAACCTGCATGGGTGGGAGGTGTACCTTCAGGCCATATTCTCCAAGGTGCACTCATGCACCAACAACTCCAGAATTCGACAGTGTCAAACATTGTTTGAGGCCAGAGCCTTGACACATGGGCCAGTGCTATGCTCCCCCATCTGAGACTGGTCAGTCTGGCTGTCTGAAAGAAGAGGGGATTCCTTGTGTCTGAGTTCCTCTAGTTTATGAATAGATCACTTGAGGGTCTACATCACAGGATTAGGCTAGCGGTGACAGGCTCCGTCTAATTAATCAGGGACTGGACCACAGCTGCAGTACTGTGTGATCCATTCCCAAGCGTGAGTACAAAGATGCACCTCCTTGGTCCCTTCTTTTTCCTTCTGGGCATAAAGCTGATGTGGACTTTACTCCTCACTAGCTGAGGATAAGCTTAGCACCTGCAGAGATCTGGGGGCTGATTTAACATCAGACATATATTTAGATGGGCTATGCCTCAACTTACCCTCAGAAGTTGATCCTTATGATGGTACTCATACTTATGTTTGGGGCTGCTGGGTTGATTCTTGATTTAGACCCTGTGCAAGAAGCACTCATGGGACATCCTTTTCTCTCTTGTAAGGTAGGCCAGAGGTTCCCCTAAAATGATAATAAGTGGCAGGGTTAAAACTGTTACACTTGTGACAGTTTCTACTGTTGTTCAGCTTTCTGAGATAGTACAGAAAATGCTGTATGGATTGTGGTTTATTATTTGATGGTCTCATAGACACTTTTTTAAGCCATACAAATGCAGAAACGTTCCTTCGTTGAAGGTTGTGCGTTAGGCCCGGCAAGCCAGCACGTAAAACTCTACTGCCAATCATTAGCGGACCGGAGTTCCGCTGTGGCGACCCCTAACCAGGAAAAGCCGAAAGACACAAACAAACAAATGCAGAAATATTAATGATGGTAGAAAGGATCATGATCTAGTCTGTATAAGTAGCAAAAAGAACTGGTGGCACTCAACTTCATGAAGCAAAGGGATAATGCCCTGAATAATACCCAGGTATGAACCAGATCAGTTAGCAACATGGGTGCTTAAATAGCAGGTGAAGAAACATGGAAGTGAGTTGCTTATTCCAATTCAGCCATTTTGGGGGAGGATGTAAGCAGCATGAGCTGATGCATGACTAATTCTTAGCACACAGCAAGATACAGGGCATGCAGTAGACTGGCTGAGACGTTTGCACCCACCAAACTGTGCATTGCAGTGTAGATACACCGGACACATGGGAGCATGTGCATACCAGATGATGCATTATGGGAGTATGTGGATAAAAAGCTGCTGGGAGTAGTAACACATATGCCATGTGGAAAAAAAAGCATCTACCCTTTATGGCTTCTTGGATGACAGCCCTTCTACCAATCAGCTCTTGTTCCAGCACCCAGGATGTTGCAGGAGATTATGTGATAAGGTACTGGGGGAATGAATGGGCAAAAGTACAGGGCAGGGGCTTGTTTTTTTTTTTTTTTTTTGTTAAAGGTATCACAAGGGACATGAGCACTGATATATCTGACATGTAACATCATGGAATACATTTGGGAAAGGGTGTGTGTATGCTCCTGAGTGGAGGATCTTGCAGATTGTTGTTGAATACTGATTGATGGCAAAGAGGAATCTAAAAACTGACCAGTCAGTACCGTCCTCAATGCTAGATCAAAATTAAACACTAACTATAAACTGGTTTGCACTACTGCTTTGTTTGTAGCACCTTTGGATAATTTTTTAACATAGATGAATCAGATGGTGTGTCAATTAGGTGTGACACCAGAAACCACAGAAAGTGAATTAAACAAGAGCGCTCCAATGAGGGAGTGAAAAAGTATATGAACTTCTTTCTTGTATTAAGAGAAGGATTAATAGGGGTGCATCAGATGGCCTGTGTAGTTAAAAAGGCTGATTCCTTATGCGTGGTGCTGTTCTTACTGCTGTGTCTATGGCTGCCAGGTCATGAGTGCAGAAGGCAGTCTAAGAAGTGGTCATTCCCCTGTCAGCTCACATCATGGAAATGCTTGTTCCTTCCTCATAACTTGGCAATCTTCAAATCAAGCCACATAACTGAATAACTTTATACATTTAAAAAATGCAAGGCCTAGTGAGTTCTTCAGCTGAGAGTTCACTGAACTTAACTTATCACAGTATAATATGAATTTCAACAAAAGACTATAACTTATTTCCTTAATAAATGAAAGTTCACAGCCAAACTGTAAGTTACAACTTATTAACTAAAGGTGCTAAAGTGCAACTTATAAAACTTATTACCTGAAAGTGAAAAGAGTCGGCTTGTTAGAAATTGCTGAACGGTCAATTTTCCATAACTGCATTTTTCAAAAGTAATCTACTTTTTGCATTTTGTGTGCCAAAAATTTGTAAATAAAATGAACCAATTAACATATAAGTCATGGGTGATAAATTACCAAATGAACTGAATTTTTTGGTTTAATTCAGCTATAACAACTGCGGCTTCACTCCATCTGCCTTACTAGTCAGCATGCTTGGTGCTTAAACTACGGTTACTAAAGCAAAGTTTCTAGATGTTTTGAACTTTGTAAAGCTGAGAGCTACTTACAAAGTCAAGTTACATGTGTCATTTCTGTGAAAAACTGATATGGAAACTGAACTTATTACCCTGTAAGACCTGCACAAGAGCAACTGTAGCAGCTAACTGGTTTGATCAAAAAGCAAGCATCATTATCTTTACTAATTGCTAGTAGAATTCATTTGGTCTTCTAAGATTTCGGAGTGGATTTTATGCTTACTATAAGCCAGAATGTTATCAGTCATTAGAATGTGCTGCTGTCTGCTGGATGTAGTGTTTTATTTTTCATGTGTAGATGTATTGACCTACTGCTGTTACAGACTTCTTAGCTAACTCCCTAGAAACGTACAGCCCAATGGAAAAAAAAGCATCTCCCCACAATAATCACTCTCTTTAGATTTATACTTTCAGAGAAATATACTAGACAGTTCAGTAGACCTTTTGGATATTATACACTGCAATTCCTGCTACTTGTTCCATATACATACTGGTCTGAGGAACCAGAGCAGGGATGAATTTACAGCTACTCATTCACTTATCTAGGATGTCTTTTTAAAGAGAGCTAGGTAGCTACTTTGTTTCACATTTTTATCCTATAAATAGGCATTGTTTATGTTACAGTGTGATTTCAGTCCACAGAATGAATATTTGCAGTGGTACAAGTTTTAAGAATATGAAAAAGGTCGAGCAAGACAATATCATTTGCTTTGTAAGCCAGGCAGGGTTCATTACATGGAATTCTATAAGAGACAAAGTACTGTCATAGGGCTTTTAGATGTTTGGTGTGGCTTTTAGGAGCTTAAACCTGAGAGCTTTTTTCTGAGGTTACACGTTTTTTTTTAGTTGGGCAGTATGCTTGGATAGATACATGCTAAAGGAGGGCATTATATTCTATAATGTGTCAAATAAGGGAGGCATACTGAGGAAAAATAACATCCTTGAACGTGGAGGATATGCTTTTAGTAATCAGGTTACGTAAAAGGACTTCCTAATGATTGTTGGTATATGGTGGTTCAGAGACAGTTTGTTGTCCACAACTGTGCCTAGTTCTGTAATGACAGTATCTTTTTTATTGGGGAGGGTTATATGTTTGGGTATTCTTGTTTTGAAAAGCAAACAATATTACATTTCTTTACACTGAGTTTTAGTCCCTGTAACTAAAATCATGGGTTTCTACAGATTAGGCCCTTTTGGAGGATATGGGTGTCTTCTGGAGAGTTGATGTCACCTCTGAGTTAGAAGTCATTAGCAAACGTAGTCAGCCAGAGACCCTTGACATCATCTTGGACATCAGCAAAGTGTATGCCAGAGTATAGTGGCCACAGAACTGTTGCTAGCAATTCTGGGGCCCTGTGTCATTCCTTGATCTGTATCCCTCATCACCTTCAAGATGAAAAGATAAAAAATGTCTACTTATACTTACTTGAGAAGTAAATTTAAAAAAGTACTTCAGTGCTGACTGCATATGAAATGCTAACATTCATTTCTGAAGTTCTGAATGCTGGTAATGCATTACAGACCAATCTACATTTGCATGTTATGCAGCTTAACAACACTTTGCATTCATAGTACCTGGCCTGCCCCCATCATCCTTTAAGCTATACCTCTGAGTGGTCTCAACATGGAACACTGAAGCATAACACTTTTGATAAGACTTTTAGGGAAAAGTGTAGAACCATGCAGCAATGAGAGATTATGCTGGTGAGGAGCCTTCTGAAGGAAACTATGTAACAAGCCCTGACTGATTGTGTTCTATCTGTAAGCCAGTTTGCAATCCAATGAGTTACATACAGGCTTATATTTAAAATGTGTCACTTTTTCACTAATGCCGGAATGTGGAATAGTACCAAAGGCCTTGACTAAAATCCATGCATGTAATGTGAACAGATTTGCTTTTGTCCAGTGCCTTTGTGACTCTTTTAATGAAATCTACCAGATTTAGTAGGCAGGATCTAGCATTCATGAGGCCAGATTAGTTTGGATCAGGGGCTTGTAAGCTGTTAATGTCCTTACTTACAAGCTCCATAATGATCTGTTTCATAACTTTGCAAATAATAGCAGTAAGACTAATTGGTCTGTAGTACCTGAGGTCTGTAGTAATGTGCCTGTGAAGATGAGAATGACAACAGCTGTTCATCAGGCCCTGGGTACATACCCATGGAGAGGCTAGGACTGAGTAGACTTTAGAGGGAGATGGTGAGGCACTGTTTTGTGCTCGCAAGAAGACAGACTAGTATGACATCTGGGGCATATACAGCTCGTGTTTTGCTTTTGGAGATGATTTAGTACTTGTTTAGAGGTAATTATAGGAAGGGGTATAGAATCACTTTAGTGAGGGTTGGGAAACAGGGAGGGAGTGGTGGTTAGGAATTTGAACAAATTTATTCCTGAGTGTATTTGTGATATCCCCAGGGTCAGAGTGGGTTGTACCATCTGATATCAGTTAGTCCAGTACTTGATATTGTTTTTATGATTTCTCACATAAGTAATGAAGGATTTAGTATTACCTTTGGATGAGGCAACAATCCATACTCGAATTTGAAGGTTTTGATTTTAAACCTTAATTCTTTATCTTACTGAAATTGCTTTTGGAAAGGGGAGATTTGAGTTTATTGCTTGAACATATAGTTTTTCCATTGATACTAGGGTTCCACCACATAAGCCTGTTCTTAAATTTGACATTGTATTTGAGGTAGATGAGGACAGATGCCTTGATGAGGTACTTACTGTGAGAGTAGAAATCAATGGCATTCATGGTCATCTTACCTATGGGGTCTTCTTAGGGACGGGATATATTAAATCTCCTTAGGTCTTTGGACACTACTAGAGAACTGGCTCTATAGAAATCCCTGAAAATAGTAGAATTGAGGATGTCCTGGGTCCTTGTGGAGAATACGATGGTATGGCAGTCTACTTTCAACAATGAGGGGGCAACTACAGGTGTGGACCATACTGATACTGTTTTTAAGAACCAGGTCAAATAGGTTTGAGCCCCCTCTAGGTGAGGGTACCATCTGGTTGAGAGAGTTAGCATTAGTGATGTTCAGGAACCACTGTGCATATTTATTATTAGTGGTATGTGTTTGCCAGTTTATGGATGGGTAATTGAAATCTCACAGAATAATTGCACTAGGTTTGATAGATAAAGACTTTCATTTGCTAAGGTAGGTGCCATAGATGAGGCAGACACGGGGGAGGGGGGTTGATATAGGTAGCAGAGCTACATTTGTTAGACTTGCTTATAGATGCCAGACTATACAGGAGTTCTAGGTTATTATTTTGCAGGATTTATCATATTGTGAGGGCATGTTTGAATGCATATGAATATGCTTTTACTAAAAACACTTGCGACTTCTCCAGGGGGTATGAATGAGTGATAAACACAGGTAGAGAAGGCATATTGTTTAGATATAGATGGTAGGGGTGGGATTCCAAAATCTTTGGAGATGGGGAGTAGAGAGCAGAATCTCAACCATCCTATTCTGTCTGCTCCAAAGTGACTTGTCCACCGTGTCCTTTGGGATAACATCATCCTGGGGGATGAGGCTTACTCAGTTCAGTACTTCCAATGCCGAGGTACTGAAGGGTGAAGAATCCCCCTATGCCAGGACTCAGTAACAAGATTTCATAGCATTCATTGCTAACAAATCTCTTTACCTATTCCTGGCACAGCACAAACTTACCCAAGAACTCAGTGGTCCAGCTGTGTTCATCCAAAGTTGTCTGGCTCCACTTGTATGGCAGCTCTAGTACTGAAGACAGGATGCCTACTTGCAGTATCAGGACTGTATGGAGTTGAATGGAAAGATAAATAATCAGCAAGAGAAAGAGGGCAGTACTGCTGGAACTGAATTCATCCTCAGGTCTTGTGAGTACCTTCATGTGGTGGACCCTGTCTTTACAAAATCTTACTGAGATGACACAGACATAAAGACTGTATTTTACATGTCATGGAGAAAAGCAGGTCAAAAATAAGTGGGTGCACAGGTCTCAGGACAAGAAAGTGCCCACTCATGGTGTATGCACTGGTGCCAGAACTGGAAAAAAAGGCAATGCAGAATCATCAGAACATGGAAACATTGCTTTCACAGGATGAGGCTAGGCTCAGTATGAGGGTGGGCCCCCATGGTAGGAGAAATTAGTCCACAAAAAGTAAACAAAAACTGATAGACCAAGCAAGAGGCATAGACAGAATTGTTGTTGGCCTTTCGGCTTTTCCTGGTTAGGGGTCACCACAGTGGAACTCCAGTCCGCTAATGATTGGCAGTAGATTTTCATGAACACGAGGTGCCAGCTCGACGTTCAACCTTCAACGAAGGCATGCCCATTTACGCATGTCTTTCGAACGAATACCCAACTGCAGGGAGGACATGCAGACTCCACACAGGAGGCACTTCCCGCACTCCAGCCAAGAATCGAATGGGAGAACCTCTTGCTGTGAGGCAACAACGCTACCACTGCACCACCGTGGATGTCTGAGATTATGTATTGTTAGTATTAGGAAAAAAACCAAAACAAAACAAAACAAGAATTTCCAGACAGAGCATATCTACCAAAAGTAAGAGAAAAATTGCAGGAAAGAAAAATATTCGCACAAGAAAAATCTTTAAAAATCACAGATAACAGTTTAAGATCCTTAATATAGCAGATTAGAACAAAACATAACCTAGATGAAGAAACAGTGGACTGCATGGAAAAGGAAATGAAAAAGGAAGGGAGACATGATAAGGAACAAAAACAAGAAGTATCACTGACAGAAGAATACAGAAAAAGGAACAGAGCATCAACAATGCTTAGAAAGATAGCTGTGCTAAAAGCAATGCAGAATATTAAAACAGACCAAAATTTATTATACACTATTTCCAATAGTAAACTAAACATAACAGCACAAACAGAAAACTTACAGGTTTTACGATAAATATAAAGGAAAAGTACAAAACATGCAATTCATGATCCAAAACAGGATTAGGTTTTAAAGATAATTGGGAAACAAAGCAAAAGCAATAGAAACACTATGAAACAAAGAAGAAGTAGGTACATTTTGGAGAAACATTTATGAAGACCCCATTGAACATAACAAAGATGCTAAATGGACAGAAGTGTTAAAAGAAGCAGTTAGAAACTCTAATATAGAGGATTTGAAATGAGAGAAAATAACAGCCAGAAAAACTGAGACAAAATTAATTAAGCTCCTAACTGGAAACCCTCCAGTTAGGATGCAGTACCTAACCTATGGATAAATGTATTAACATCTTTACACAAAGATTTATGTCTGAGTGAAAACTACTTTTATGCACAATCTGAATAGGCACCAACTTGGTTAATGATAGAAAAAATGCTACTTCTTAAGACTGACCCTGCAAGCCATCCTAAGAACTATAGATCAATAACTAGTCTTCCGATAATATATACATTTTATGCTGGTATTGATGCAGACAGAGGTTATACCCATCTAGAAAACAATTCAATCATGGCAATAGGACAAATAGGTTATAAAGGAAAGTTATATGGAAAAAAGGATTGTCATGAAAGGATATACTGCCAGCCCAGCTATCTGGAATTTTGTAAATAATTATATGTCATTTGTGAATATCAAGATGATTCATATGTTTGTGTGTTACCAATGTATTAGAACTGTATGTCATATAAGATGATTTGTACAGATGTGTGTGCTGAAGGGATATTTTGTAAAGTACTGAACTTAGAGGTGTGACCACAGTGTACCCTGCTGGATCAGGACAGAAATGTATAAACACTACTGTAACTGTTTAGATGTATATATTTTAACAATGGAAACTGGAACACAGGAGGTTAATTTCAGAAAAATAGCTGAAAATTTAAATTACTTTATGAAAGCCAGAGACAGGATGTCTATACTAGGAGAGCTCTTTGTGTTATCTTGAAAGAGAAATAATTACTAGGCTTGAGATGTGAAAGTGTTTTATTGTTTTATGACTTCCAGGATCTGCCTTAGATCTAAGAAGAGCCCCTGTTTATGTATTCCCACAGGTATATGCTAAATGTTGTTGCTTTTGAGGCTGGGAACTGAAGTCAGATGACAAGAAATGATGTCATTCTGCAGGTATCTCAGCAGTAATATTTGGGATATTAATTTAAGAACTCTCTGAGACAGAGATTGAGCATGTTTGTATTTGTCTTTGACCTGACAAGAATATCCACTCACCACATCTGCCTGGTTGCTCTGCAAGTAAGTCTAGGGAACAGTATAATTTCTCTTAGATATAGTTAGAAATATAGTGAAGTATAGCTTAGATGTTTTCTTTATTTATTTGAGACTATCATGCAATGTGACATGAAAAAAGAGAAAATAAAATAAGAAGTGTGGGGACGACAAAGGGAAATGTGCAGCTATCTCCATCTCTGGTAAAGGAAATCCTTTTTTCCATATAACTTTTCTTTATAACCTATTTGTCCTATTGCCATGATTGAATTGTTTTCTAGATGGGTATAACCTTGGTTTGCATCAATACCAGCATAAAATGTATATATTGTCAGAAGACTAGTTATTGATCTATAGTTCTTAAGATGGCTTGCAGGATCAGTCTTAAGAAGTAGCATTTTTTTTCTATCAGGATTACTAGCTATGCCCCCTTCTGCCCATGCTCTGGAATAGACTTCCCATACATGTCAAGCAGAGCACCTAGCTGTCCATCTTCAAGAGATATCTTGATGAGTGGATCGGTAATAGAATGTTCACCCCAGGGATCACTCCAGTGGCTCTACTTGGTAGAGGTACTGGGAACTAACATCTGGCGGCACGATGCTAGGGCACTTCTATGGACTAGGCTTGTAATATTTGTTATTAAATATGTTTAAATATTTCATTGTGGCTGATATTTGTGAGACATATTTAAGTTCTGAGAGCACTTGCATATTTATTTGGTAACACTGTGGGCTACTCCTAATAGCACTGCTCTTGGTCAAACTACCATTTGGATTAATGGTAACATTACACAGTAAGATTGGACACCCTTTGTTAAGGGCCTTAAAGTAGCTGATAAGGAGTGGCTGGTGACAGTCAAAACTATGTTATAGTCTGGGCAGAAGGGGGCATAGCTAGTAAACCTGTGGCAGCCTTTCCCAGATGTGTGTGTGTGTGTGTGTGTGTGTGTGTGTGTGTGTGTGTGTGTGTGTGTGTGTGTGTGTGTGTGTGTGTGTATAAATCAAACCTCAAAGTGTGTGTGTGTGTGTGTGTGTGTGTGTGTGTGTGTGTGTGTGTGTGTGTGTGTGTGTGTGTGTGTGTGTGTGTGTGTGTGTGTGTGTGTGTGTGTGTGTGTGTGTGTGTGTGTGTCAGCTACTTGGTCAGGGACACAAAGCCCTGGTTGGACAGAGAGGTTGCTGGAGGTCTTGGCTTGGCCAGTCAGCTGAGATCTCTATAGCTGTGCATTAAGAGCATACAGAGACTACAGTCAGTCTGGGGATCTGGAGAAAGAGGGAGAAAACCATCCCCAGACTGACTGTAGTCTCTGTATGCTCTTAAGGGAAATTTCACTTGATGCAGGAGCTGCATCTGGAAATACTGTGTGTCTTAACTTGTCATCCTCCCAATGTATGTCCACCACTGGTGCTAGTGGTGAGGATTGAGGCTCCTTGATTATTGGGCCAGTGGTGGGGTGTCAAGGATATTCTATTGTTAAATAAAACCATAACAGAGAACTGTAAAAAGGGGAAAATTTAAGTATGGTATGGAGAGAGTATAAAAATCACTTTGATGTATTATAGAATAATTACTGATGTATAAAATACAGTCTACATTGATCAATTATATTGCAGTGAGAAAGCACAAATTGTTATCCCAGGGATAAAAATTCAAAGGGGGATATTCTAGGGTAATTCTCTGTCAATGCTGCAGTTTTGTCTTGCTCTTAACTAATTACACTGCTTATTAAATAGAATAAATTATGGGTACAGTTTAACTTCCAGAAAACAACCTTGTACAAAGACATCTCATCTACTTGTTGTGAATAAGTTAAAACTGTATAGTTCATCAGGTGAGTATCTGAAAGCACAACTACAAACGGTTAAAACTTTTCCAGATTATATAAGCTATGAGAATGACATTTTATCTTAATAAATATAAAAAGCAACATTTAGCAGGAAAATTACAGCACCAATAAATATTAACCTGGGACAAGAATGTGATGTAAAGTAAATTGAAAAGGAGGGAGTATTTAAATAATTATGGAATAGATGAAGGCTCAGAAAACAAACTCATAAAGAAATGAGGACAAAGCTAAGCAAGAATTACTTCACAATACGAAAGCTAATAATGAAAGTTGCTTTGACGTCTAAGAATAAAGCCACTGCTATAAATTAATTTGCTCTTCCTATTCTAACTTACAGCTTTGGTGTGATTAAGTGGCTCTGAACACTACTGAATCAGTTGGACAAAAAAAACAGGAAAAAAAGGTTCATGCTTCTCAAATGAAATATACAAACCAGTGTTTACCAACAATATATATCCCTTGGTTTGAAGGAAGTATTGGCATCCTCAAAATTTACTACACACATAGGTTTGCAAATGTATGACTGCATACATATTTTCTGACATCATCTTATCCAAACATAGTAGACATTCTAAAGCCTGAAGAGAATTCTAAAATAACTTTTTGTTTAGCTTAGTAGAAACATTTTGGAAAGGAGTGGGAATGGAAATCAAACCAGAAGCAGACAAGAATCAGACAGCAACTGAAAGTGCCAAAACACAAAAGAAAGAATATAAAGAAAAGTCATCCCCTTTGGGAAAAACAAAGTACCCACAAATTATCACATAGACAGTAACCCACTGAGTACGGAAAAAGTAATCAGAGACCTGGGGACCCAAGTCGATAGTGACCTCTCATTTGACACCCACGTTGCCAAAATGGTTAGAAAGACTTTCTACTTTTCCCACCTTATCATGAAGGGATTCACATCCAGATCAAAGGAGGTCATTGTACCCCTATTCTCCTCCCTTATCAGGCTCATGATTGAGTACAATGCCCCATTTGGTATGTACCTCACCTGGCACTTGCAACAACTAGAGAGACCCCAAAAGTACCTCACCAAGAGGATCAAGGGTCTCCAACATATGTCATATGCTGCCAGACTAAAGAAACTCCAGCTCTATTCAGTAGCATATCGCCTGCTCAGAGGTGATCTGTGCCTGACGTACAAGGCCATGTCCAATCAGGAATTGATGGACATGCTCCACCTCAAAAAATCCAAATCCAACAGAACCACGAGAGCTAAAGACTTAAACCTCAGTACAAATATGAATAGGACATGCTGGAGGGACAGATTCATAACTCAGAGGCTTCCCATACTCTGGAACAGAATCCCAGTTCATGTTAGGCAGAGCCCCTCACTGACTCTCTTCAAGAGAAATCTTGACGAGTGGATGGGAGATCGTAGGTTTACCCCAGGGGTCATCTCTGTGTCACTACTAGACAGAGGCACAGTAAACTAATTCTATTATGTAAGGGGGTCTTCACTGTGTCACTACTAGACAGAGGCACAGTATTCTAAATCTACTCTGTACACTTTTGTACCATTACATGGGGTGGCGAAAGCCACATCACTATGGCTAGGCTTATAAATGCCCCAGGGCAGATAGCCTAGTACTAAACTATGAAACTATGAAACTATAAGAATCAGAAGAAAAGAAAAAATGTAAAGCCCACAAATATAGTGACAAATACAGATAACTCCTGGAGCAATGACATGTTTACCAAGATATGACACAGGAATAACCAAGGGGGAGGCGAATTTAAACCAAAAGATAAAAGGCTAACAATGGCTGCCCAGGATAGTAGACTACATACACATTGGTTTAAAAAGTCTATAGAACAAGTGAGAGAAACAGACCAGTTCTGTAAAACCTGAAACAGTTGCACATTTTGTTGCTGGATACGATACAGTCATGGCTGGTGATCTTTATACTGAAAGGCTCAATAATGTGGCAAGACTGTTGTATTGTGGATTGTGTAAAAAACTACAATATACAGGTAGGTGACAAACATTGAAAACTTGAACCACAAAGCATTGTTGACAAAGATGAAACACCCAATACCAACAGTTTTAGAAAATAGATGCAAGAAAACCAGATATAGTAGTCCAAGAAAAAAAGGACAAAAAGAAGAATTAATCATTGAAATAGCAACACAGCATCAAGTTCCAGGATTTGTAAGGAGAAATTAGAGCAATGTAGAATAAAGAGACCCAGTCAGTTCCAATAGTAATAGGAAAAAAGAACTAATAAAAAAAGTATTTGTAATCAATAACAATACATGCAACACTGTATGAACTGCAGAAGGAAGCAATTTTGGGCACACTGTGGATGCTGAGAAGTGCATCCAAGGCTGAAGAAATACTAATTTCATGAACTTTAACGGCACTCTGATATAGGAAGTGGGTCAATTCCTGCCACAGTAGTAGAAAAACAAAACATTGGAAAAATTAAAAAATGCAGCTACATGACCAAGAGTTTGTCCAATACCACAGCTTCAGCTGTAGGCAGACAGCAGAATACAGGCCTGACTTTGGTGGCTGTTATGCTAGCATTCTTTTCAATGATTCACATTATGAGCATGTGGGACCACTAGCCCACAATCTAGGTGGAAGGTTGTATAATGGTTAAGGTGTTTACTTTATACACATAAGGTGCAGGGTTTGATTCTTACATGGGGTAATTAGCTAGGCTTAAAATGGCTAACAAGTGCAGTTAGCCTAATACTAATCTATGAACAAGGGAATGTAGTCTATTTTTCACTTTGAGGTTTCTGTGATGCATCCACGGTGGTGCTTGGGGATTCATAGACTTGTAGGCTAGTACTAAGCTAGCTGCCCTTGTGGGCCATTTCTCTTTAAAAGTTGAGAATCAGATTCTGTATCTTATGCTCTGAGGTAAACACCTTACCATTAAGCCAATCCCTGACCTAAAAAGCACTGTCTTTGGCAATAAAACCATAATCTTCTTATAGGCTCATAGGTTCATAGGTTGGTACTAGGCTATCTGCCCAAAGGCATTTATAAGCCTAGCCAGAATGTGTTGGCTTTCGCCGCCCCCGTAGATTAGTTCCCTGTGCCTCTGTCCAGCAGAGCCACTGAAGTGATCCCCGAGGTAAACTTTCTGTTTCCCATCCACTCGTCAAGGTTTCTTTTGAAGAGTGTTAGCGAGGAGCTCTGCCTAATGTAGATTGGGATCTTGTTCCAAAGCATGCACATGAAAGGCAACTGTTCAACCTGTTGAGCCACTATGGCACACACACCATCCAACCATGCACGTAGGTGGTCCTTATCCCCTCCATCAAGGCTCTCTGATACTGTAGTACATCTCAAAGTGTATGTGGAATGTGATACTGCAGGCATTGTCACTTCTTACCAGGTACTGCCTGCAGTACCCAATTCCACATACAGGTGGAGCAGCTGTTTTGCCAAGTTGCCCATTCAAGTCAATGGGATACTCCATTGCTTCAGCCTTATATATTGGTGACTTTCATTAAAATACAGCACTGATGTTTTTCTGAGAGGCAAACCCAATTCTGTTTTTGGAATCGGGTGTACAGCTGTAGTAGTTTCCATTAGCATACAATGAAGCCCTACAATTTGGACTTGGGCATGAATTTACTGCTTATTTATTTATTTATTTCATTTGTTAACCAGGTAGGTCCGACAGGGCAAGAAGCCCGTTTTCAGTGGAGACCCGGGGAGAAAAGCTCCAAAATACAATCAAGCTATGAGGCAGACCTATACAGATGATATAGGACTAGCAAGAGATGAGTTACAACATATTACAGATGATTCAGTACTATCTAAGATGTCACAGAGACATAAGTACAGTATAATATATTCAATGTAATAGGTTAAAACTTGCAGAGTAAACAATAACTCATATTATTTGTAAACATGGCACAGATTCAAATTACAGTTAATACAGGAACAGAAGACTACTTACAATGAAGTTAGACTTATGTATATAAGAAAACAGTGTAAGAAACTTCTCTGTGTGGAAGATTTTCAGTCCATATATCTCTAGTTAATCACTGTATATTAATCAGATCAGACAATATTAGTAGAAGTAGTAAACTTAAACTTGTCTTAAGTAAAAGAAAAATAATAAAAAATATATAATTGTACAGAATTACTAAGTATTCAAAAGTAATCCAAGCAAGGCAGAGAAGTTTCTTACACTGTTTTGTTTTTGGACCCACTATACTTGTTTAGTGGGTTGTTTTGCGACATCGGAGATACCACAGAGATTACTTGTTTTTTTACTTATGTATATAAGGTCACACTAAAGAGGAAGAGAGGGGAACTTGAAGTTGGGCAAACAGTCCCAGAGATAAATACAGAGATTACATGTGGGTAATAGTAAGTTAGCAGAGCATAACAGTTGTGAGCAAAGGTTTGAGAGAGAACTGCTCCCTGCAAAGCAGTAGAGTGTTGTCTTATTAGGTGTGCTAACACAAGAGGTAGCATAAAGGGAGGGTACAGTCATGCGATTCTTGGAAGATATTAACCTGGATTATGGCAGGAGCAAAGCCAGTGATTTGCTAGGTGCTCTTTTAAGAGTTTTTTGAACTCATGGTTGTTTGTTTTTTTTTGTTATTGTCTGAGGAAGTGTGTTCCATAGCTTGGCAATTTTGAAAGAGTAGAAGTAGTCACCATGAAGGTTGTGGGAGCGGGTGACATTTAGCATTAGTTTTTCTGATGATCTGAGGGGTCTAGGATTACAGTTTGGTTACACTAGGTTAACCAGCGAAGGGAGGTTTTTGGGTTGGTGAATAATTGTATGGACTATGGTGAGTTGATTGAGGGATAAAAGGTTAGGAAGTTCAAGCCAGTTTAGTTGAGAGGGGGCTCTGCAATGGTGAATCCTATATGGGTGACTGGTGGCAAATTTTACTATTCTGTTGTAACAGGCTTCTAGATTATTGAGGTCAGTCTTATGCAGATTAGTGAAAATGTGAGAGCCATAGAGGAGAGTTGAGAACAGGTGAGACCGGGCAGTGGCCAACCTGGCGCTGTTGGTTAGGAATGGTTTTGCTCTAAAGAGGGCGCCTAGTTTGGTATGCACTTTTTTGATTGTCAATAAAATATGTTTATCAAATTTTAGATGTGCATCAATTGTTACACCTAGAAGTTTAGTTTGGTTAGTGGGAAGTAACTTGCTTCCATTGGAGGAGAGGATTGAGAGTGGGGTTTGGCAAGGAGCAGATTTCATATTTGTGAAGACTAGTATCTTGGTTTTGTTTGGGTTTAGAATAAGTTGATGTTCAGCTAGATGTTTTTCTATGTCTTGAAATGGAGACTGCATTTTTAGCTGAAGTTTTTGGGGAGTTGAGACTGAGCAGATAAGTGTGGAGTCATCGGCATATTGGACAATGGAGGTGTGATTTGTTGAGGAGCTCAGGTCATTTGTAAATATGCTAAAGAGGAGAGGGCCAAGTATGGAGCCTTGGGGTACACCTACAGAGATGGGTAGAAGGAGGGAAAGATTGTTTTCCCATTTGGTAGCTTACTGATGATTGGAAAGATAGCTATAGAACCAATTTAGGGATGTGGGCTATAGACCAAAGGAAGAACACTTGTTTAGTAGTAGCTGGTGGGAGACAATTCAAAAGCTTTGGACATATCAAGGAAGATAGAGGAGGCAATTTGTTCTTCATTTAGTAGGTGATGAATGGAGTTGGTGAAAGATAATAGGGCAGCGCTGGTATTATGTTTAGGTCTAAAGCCATGCTGGGAGCTAGTTAATAGGTTGTGGGTCAGAAGGTGATGGAGGAGCTGATTGTGGATACATTTTTCTAGTATTTTTGCAAGGGGTGAAAGGACGGCTATGGGGTGATAGTTTGTAAGTTCTTTGGATGGCCCACCTTTGTGGAGGGGAATAATATGGGATATTTTCCAGAGAGTTGGGACGTATTGTTCGGAAATGGATCGGTTGATTAGGATTGATATGGTGGAGGCTATAGAGCTTGCTTGGCATGTCATATTGCTCCATAACCAAGTATTTTTGAAATCTAACCCTTGAAATGCATTTTAACACTTGTAGGTCATTGAGAAATGAAGAAACCGCTTTCTGTTATATATATCTTAAAGTGCTTTGTTATGACATGACAAATATTTTAAAATACCTGGTTCCCAAGAAGGATTAATTACTGTGGAGTCCTGTTGGGCTCTTCTTGGCTGGTTAAACGCTTCTAGAAGTAAATTAATTCTCAAACATTTGCTTTGCAGCAATAAACTGTAGTAGTTGTTTTGTTAATTTATCTACTATTATTAAAACTGACAGATCCAGTTATTTCAGTTTTGAGTAAACATAAAATATCTTGCCATCAAAGCTAGATGAACTCTGATCTTAGCATATCCAGTATTCCTTAATTTAGCTACAAATACTTTAAAAATATTGCATGTACTTAATGTGACCAAGGGGTATGAAAACTATCTTGTTTGGTTTAGACATAATCAATTTGCTGAGAATTTAAAGTATATTATTGGTTTAAAATGTTTAATAATGGAACCCTCTTCCTGCATTCTTGCACCTTTATTCAAGTAGAAATCAACAAAGAGGGTTAATCTAAAATGAATTGTTTGGAAATGATTATGTGCCCAGAAGATTTTGCATGGCCTTAGACATGTAAAATTATGCCTATAAGATCAACACAGCAGTGAAAGGAGAAGCGTGTTACATGATCTGTAGCATGAATGATGCAGAATGCAAACTCCAGTGTGTATGTAGGCTTTTTTTTGAAAATACATACCAACTTTGAAACTCTTTCCCCTTCAGAGAGAAAGGTAGGAATCACATATAATCATACTGATGTATTCCTTTTAACACAATACACTTTCCCCGGGATTCATGAAGTTTGCGCCAGGCGCACGCATAGCGTAGGTGTTATAACGCCAAATATGGCCGCCGAGCGATTCAGGTACGATCTAATTCCACGTGCACTACCGGCGTACGCCAGATCTGCGCAGCCCCCGGCGTAGGTATGCAAATCACCCCATGTGCAGTGTTGCACCATGCAAATGAAGGCATATAGCGATTCATGAAGTGGTGCAGGCGTAGCGTAAGCCCACGGAAATGTAAACCAAAAAACACGGTTTACATTTTCCCAAACATAACATTGGAGCTATGGAAGAGGGCCAGACTCAGGTATCACAACGTGAACATATGCCAATGGCGGAATACACAGCCAATGGCATAAGAAAAGATGCACAACATGTAAATAACAACATTTAATGTCATGTCCACAGTAACGCACAGCAGAACCGCAGGGCATGTGTGCGGAAGCTGTAACATAAAGAAATAATATAAAAATGTCATAAAATTGCAACGTAATAGAAATCAGGTTTACAGCATAACACACAATGGTAGGCATGGAACACCACAACCAAGGTGCAAGGGTTGCTAAGGGCTTGCGATAGTGTTCGGCGCAGTAACTATGAATTAGTAGTCAATGCCATGCAAATGAGGCAGATAATACTGAATCGCAAATGTCCCGCCGGAGGAAGGTTGTACCATACGGCGCAGCGGTATAACACCGAGGAGTGGCTCAGAGGAGATACAGGACATCAGCAGAGGGGTGTGCCACTGTAGCACTAAGCACATTGGAGCATTGCAAATCTGGCCTGTCCGTTGCTAAGCAAAGCTGCAGGATAGGGGTGGGAGGAATCGTTTAGCTGAGAGCACACATGGTGGCCAAAAGCGCATGTGTACGAGGATGAAAACTTGCCCGAAACCCAGTAATCGGACACACACGCCGCAAACAATAGCAGAAACAGGAAGGTCAGGGGAAGGAAAGGAAATGCGGAAGTAGGATAATTGGAGTACTAATGAGCAATCAACACCAATCAACCCACGAAGGCCAATCGACGGCAGCTGACAAGTCCGCTTGCAGAAACCTGCAAAACAGGATAGGGGAGGCATGTGAATGGAAAGAAAGGAAGGGAGGTATTGGATTGCAAAGATAGGAGACCTGACACAGCAGAGCAAAGCAAATTGACAGCAGACCGGCAGTAGCACACATAACGCAAGATACGCCAGGTCCAGGAAAGCATAAATGAAAGTAGGCTGCAGGATGCACGCCAGAAAATGGTAGGTGCAACACGCAGAAATGTAAAGGGAAGGTCAAGAGGTAATCCACGGCAGGCAAATGTAATTCAACACCAAAGGCATTATAATAGTAGTTCCGGCAGTAAAACACATAACATAACCTGTAGCTACGAACGTATATACACACCCTATGACATCATCGGTGTTCACAGCACAATAGTATAAAGTGTGTAAGCACCCAACACACACCTGTGTATTCCCAAACATCGCACCATAGGTGTAAACACACGGGGAACTTTTAAAATGTACATGTTGGGAGCTGCCATAGCTGTGATTCATCAGCATGTGTTAGAGACTGATGGTGTTGTGGAGGATGATGCCGACAACCACCGCAGGCCTTGGAGGAGAAGGAGAGTGTTCAGACCAAGGGTAACCTACCAGGGGCTACATGACCCGGAGATAGTAGAGCGTTACAGGGTGGACAGGGACATCTTACAGAAAATAGTGGAGCTGTGCAGGCCACGCCTGAGAACCAGAAACAACAGGGGGGAACCCATACCAGTGGACATGAAGGTATGTGTAAGCCTGCGAATACTGGCCACAGTTACCTTTCAAAGGCCAACTGGAGATATAACGGGTATCTCACAGGCATCAGCATCCAGGGTACTACACCAGTTCCTGGATGCCATGTTACCACATGCCAATGAGCAGATATACTTCCCCAGAACTCAGGAGGAGTTGGCCAGCAATATGCGTCACTTCCACCATGTGGCAAAATACCCAGAGGTACTGGGTGCGATAGACTGCATGCACATACAAATCAAGTCACCACCCAGTGAGCAGGGTATGCGCTACATAAACCGCAAGGGATTCCACTCCATCAACTGCCAGGTCATGTGCAATGCCCAGGGCATTATCATGGATGTGTGTGCTGGCAGCCCTGGAAGCTACCATGACTCCCATATCTGGCATGCCTCACAGCTGTATCAGGTATTTGTCAGGGGGGACATCCCACATGGCCATCTCGTGGGGGATGCTGGCTATGCACTGGAGCCGTGGATGATGACTCCCATCAGAAATGCACACACACCCATGCAAGAACGCCATAATGAGGCACACGCACAAACCAGAATCATCATAGAGCGTGTGTTCGGGATGCTGAAATCATGGTTCCGGTGCTTGGATACATCTGGTGAAGCCTTGCAGTACTCTCCAGGCACGTGTGCCCACATCGTCATAGTATGTGCCATGCTACATAATATGATCCTGCGGAAGCAGCTGCAGCAGGGACAAAATGGTGAAGGCCCTCATAGCCCACCGCAATTGCCAAGGCCAGTACAGGCACAGAGGGATTCAAACCATGAACACACTGTGCCAGCCCCAGTAGGCAGATGGAGGCATGCCCAATATGCCTATGCCTTGGCAAAGAGGGAATGTATAGCACATACACTGACCGTGTAGGCCCCTACGGACTGACACCTCTCCACCTGCACACACAGTAAAATGGATGGCACACAAACATGACCACCTGTAAATTGTAATGTATAGGTGGCCCAATGTGTGACTCCTACATAGGCAGCCCTCAAACATTGTAAACACAACAGCCAGTGCAACACGGAATGCCAACACCTGAACAGTACATGAGTCTTACAGCATATGGTGGTGCTGTGTGCCTGTCACGTTCCCCGCCAGATATATATATATATATATATATATATATATATATATATATATATATATATATATATATATATATATATATATATATATATATATATATATATATATATATATATATATATATATATATATATATATATATATATATATATATATATATATATATATATATATATATATATATATATATATATATATATATGTATATATATATAGATATATATATATATGTACGCATATGCATATATATAATACAGATAGAAAGGGCAATAGAGGGATATATGGTGATATAGATGGATTCAGCGATATCTGCAAATATGATAGATAGTTCAACGACATTCATAACATCTTGGAGGTACAAATAAATAGGATACCGCCAACCATGGAATGTGTAACATACCGACATGCGTAACCACAAGGCTGAAAGACCGATAGAACACAGTACCGGAACAGTACATCCGCGAGTAATAGTATGATGATATGAAGGGACGGTTAGTCACCGCTGACGGTGTCGCGGTCCACGTAGGTACTGTGTTCAACTGTGTCTGTGAGTGCCATAGTCTGTGTAAGTGTGCGTTGAGGGTGCCATGTGCATTTCTGTGTGACTGTAATGTGTGTGTGTGTGTCCGCAACATGTGTATGTTGGTGCCAAGTCAGAGGCAGACCAGTATGGTAGGTGTGGGTATAGCTAGCCGTAGGCATACGGTTACTACCTGTACCACAGTAGGAGGGACATCCCCACCCTAGGCAGGTGTGTCCTGACATAAAACAGTACAAAGGGCAAATGTCCGAGATGGTAGGACATAAATATGTCCCATATATAATGTAACAGTCGTATTTAATAGTTATGCCTGTATGTAAGAAACTTAAATGTTACATGCAATATGATAAGTATCCAAAGTCACAACAATAGGTATGTAGTGAGGATAAAAGTATGTGCTACCTGTGTACTGACCATGGCTACGTGTTGGCCTGTAAACACTGCTTTGTGTCCCGCAAGTGTCCAACAATAACCATATGATAAGGTGGCAACCCATGGCAAACAGGCTCTTTTAACAACACAACCACAATGACTGCAAATATCTGGGACAGAAATACAAGGGATAGCTGTCACCTACACATATCCTGATATATCGCTGCAATTACGGAGGTATACAAGTAGCAAGCTCACCTGCAGACGATATAGAAACCAATTAACAACGGCCCAACGTACAATCCTGTAACATAAGTCTACTAACTGTTAGCTCTCTAATCAGGGACGGAGCCCACACACATATATACAGATTATGTAGAAATGCAAGGCCCACAAACCGTATATGTTACGTACAACCACCGACATCCCCCACACTAGAAACTAAAGCAATACAAACTGTAATAGCAGCACAAACATCCAGTCAGTCAATTACATCTGCAGAACCCGCAACATACCATGTGAGAGACACAATTAAAGGCGACATGCAAAATTGCAGGCGTTGTATAATGGAACAAACAGCCATGTTACAGGTATTGATTGCAATACTCCGTTAACAGACGTCGGGATGACAGGTACACCCACATGTTGAACCAAATACTCTACCTGTCACACACAATCCACGGGGGACATGAATCCAAACTATACTTGTCTCCATGCATAGCAGTTGCAGTTACTCATAACAAAACACAATACAGACCGTCTCCCCGAAGGTAGGGCAAATAGGCAACGCCCAAGTGGAGAATCCAATTATACCCCACTGTCACCGCGTAATGTGCGAATGGAGTAGCTGCACAGCTGATATGCAAGTAATTAGTCACTCAGGAACACCAATTGGTGGGAAGAATCCACATGTTTCAGGTATCGACGTATATAAGGATGACTTGCCAGACATTCAAACCGTATGCTCATACCGAAAAACAGTTGAAATACTGTGAGAGAGATAGAAATGAAATGCCGTAACGACAACAAGGTATGTAGAACGCCCGATATGTAAGGTTATGTATAGCATGATCTGTATTAATTAGTTTTACTGTATGTATAGCCTGGTTTGCATTAATTAAACGTGTCCGCAATGCATAAAGTGGAGAAAGGTATTGATGTAGTGATGTCTTGCTGAGCATACTAACGCTTGTAGAATCTGTGCGTCCAGCAGTGGGACACAAGGTACACAGCACAGACACCAGAAGGGATGCTACATGAGGCCATTAAACAGAACAATGCCATACAAGCCGCCGTCAGTGGTAGGGTATGTCCAACAAGGACATGCCATAGCAGGGGATAGTATATGTTGATATACTGTCACAACACGCATGTGTATGGGTAAATAACATTAATGACATATGTAAGGTGGTCCCACTGAGCAAGTATGCTTTGCATTATGGGATACTATGTGAAATATGTGTAATGTATAGTATTATAGGTAGATATGACAGATATTCTACACAGCATAACAGGCATATCATGCATACCACAGGTATCGTCTATTGGTATATACAATAACAGGATACATATGGCCTGTAGGTATGGGACATAGTAATAGCATGATAGCTAATCTAAATGGAAGGGCTACCAAGTAACCATGCACAAAGGACAAGTAATAGCTGCACAGGTGCATAGTGGGATACTATGCAGTCTGTCAAGTCCATGTGTAAGCACAACTACAGTGTTCACACTAGTGGCACCTCTCCAGGGTAGTGTCCTGTGAAGAGCAGTGCCAGGTGTCACCTGCACCACTGCACAGTACAGCCACTGCAGTGATCCCAGGCCTACATGTGTCTCCCAACCACCAAGGGAGGTATCACATGAACAGTGCTACTGAGTGTCCCTGCGTGATGTACAGAGGACTTATGTTCCACAGCATGGTGAGTGTCCTGTTTGGGAATGTAACCCAGAAGCACATCCCACTCATTGTGGCATGTGTGCACATATCCATGAGCATGTTGCTCACAGTGGCCTCTGCTTATGTTGCGTATGAGGAGTATATCCATCAATAATGTTGTGGACATGGGCCCTGTCTGATCAGCAGAGGTCACCCCTGAGTATGTAGTATGCAAATGTGTACAGATGTGGTATCCGTAGTGCAGCCACATATTTAAACTGTCGGAGCTCAGTAAATGTCATGGCGTGTTAATGTTGTGGCATGTAAAGCTGTAGCTGTTGTGTAAGGTACACCCTAAATGGGGTGGTGTACCCTTGAATGTGTGTAGATGTCTTGAGTTCAGAGGTACAATGGGTGCCTATGTACCAGTTACACACCCAGTACAGATAGGTGTGGCCACGTAGGAGGATATCCATGCCACAGTGGCAATATGGTAACCACAGGAGTGGGTGCGACATATGTGTGTACTGCAAACATGTACAATGTGATATGTATGTAGGGACTACCATCCATGTGATAGTCAGTGGGTGAATGGTGTAATGCAAAGGTGATGTGCATGCACCTTGTGTCATGCAGCTTGATGCCATGATAGTCATATTATGTATCTGTCACAGCGACACCCATATGGTTGGAGTCAGTATCAGCTGGTGGAGCAATCATGGCACTCGGTATGTAGGGGTTCTAAAGCTAGGCAGGGAAAGTCCCTGTGCCAGCCTGTTCCACAGGGAAGCATATACTTAACATGAGGGGCCCTATGACTGAGGACTGTGGTATGCCAAAGTACCTGACATGTAGTAGGTACTATGGTATGCTGGCCTCACTGTGTGTCCTGTCCATGAGCCGCATAGCATAACATCCTGAGACACAGGGTATGATGTGCAGGTGGATGTGTATGTTGTCAATACCAGAATGGGGAATGGTGCTGAAAGGCAATGAGAGGACAATGTAGGATGTATGGACTCCGCACCATCAGCAACTGCCCTGGTAACTGTATGAAAGGAGTCCACCATGTGTAGGGGCCATGCTCTGGCCTTAACAAGCCCAACCCGGTGGCAGCAGAGGACGGAGACCAACAATGTCTCTGAGAATGACGCCCTTGACGATGTGCCCCATAGCCACGCAGAACAGTCCAGTCAGGTGTGTAGGACTATAGTCCCACTCGCAACGGTGCCACCTGTGTGTAGTGTGATAAATGCTGCTGTGTGCCATTCAGGGTCTACAATGTCTGAAACAAGGCTATTACTGAATATGGTGGCCTAGTGGGGAGACAAGTAATTCAGAGGTTGGTGGACATCACAGCCTGGGACGTTGGAAGGTGACATGGGGCCAGTGTCCCAGGACACATAGAGTGTAGGTCAGTACTGTGTAGGTGTGACCACAGGGACACCACAATGTTCATGTATGGATTGCGGCCCTGTAGTGAGTGAGAGGGTGTACTGTCAGCATTGAATCCATCCTCCAGCATGTTGCCAACAATACCTGGGTCTGCAATGTTCCTGAGTGACTGTTGTATGTGACAGCAGATGTGGGTGCTGCCATCGAATACTGACATGCCACCATAATGCCTGGTGGTACACCCCGGAATGTGTGGCAGTCATGGTTACGTAACTAGTCTTGGAGTATGTGATGAGGGACCCTGTGGCCCCACCACGGCTGACCAGTGAGCCACCCCACACATGGGAATGTACACCACTGTGCAACAGCCTACACCTGTTGTTGTACATCATATGTCCGTGGAACATGACCACCAAAGTGGCGTCTGTTATCTGGTGTGTACCATCATGGCTCTGTGTGGAATAGCATGATCCATGCAGTTGTGTACATGCTAATTAAGTGCACTGGGGTATGTGTCAGCATTTGTATGTGCATTGTCCATCTGCACGGGTGTCATGATGTTAACAACCACTGTCAGCAGATGTCTGTAGTAGGTGTAGTAGTACACATGTACTGTGTATGCTGTGATGGGTGTGTTTCTGGGATGTGGCTAACAAAGTAGATTAGCATATGTTCGGAATCCACCAATGAGGGGATAACCCCAGGTGTGTAACACCAGTCACATGGTGGTAGTGTTCATGCCAAGGGTAATGTAGGTCTTGGAGGTGTGTATGTGTTGATCCAGCAGAGTGGAGGGTATGACTCATGGATGTGTCGGTACATGAGTGGCTATCCCAGTGAAGTGTGGGGTAGTGTCAGTCACACATCAGTAGTAGCTGAGGCCTACTGTCCACTATACCACCATAGAAGGTATGTTACCCGTGGGGTATGATGTTGACTCTGTCGCTTGTTACAATGTGTATAGCGGTCCCGGACACAGTTAGTTGCACGTGGAGCACCTCTGATGTATTGTGCTAAGCAACTTGCCAGGATGTGTGCAAAACATAGTGGGATATGGGAACCCCTCAGCTGTGGGTGTGCCGGTCCAGGTATGTGCCTGGAAGGTATGGTCCGTCTATAACCTGTCATTGCAGGTGTGCTCTGCAGAGCCTACAGGCAGGTCCCAGTCACTGCAGAGATGTTGGAGTGGTGCACTATAAGGTGTGCCTTGCCTGCGTGCATCACAGGGGAAGATGCAAGCAATGTGTCACATGACCCCATGTCATGCATGCCAGTTACCGCCCTGCCGGTGACAGTTATTGGAAACTGTGCAGGACAGGCAGTATAGCAGCAGCAAGAGCCTAGCATGTGAGCTGTACTCCCAGGGCCGACAGGTGCAAGTCATCTGTGCCACAGCATTGTGTTTGACCAAGACAGTCATAGCGGACAGATACCACATGCCTGTGGAATGACAATAGGAGCATAGGCAACTGTTGAAGTGACACAGTCGGTCATTGTACAGTGGTATCGTGTCTGGACGAATGCAAAATGCTCCCCAGGGCTAGGCCCACACCCTCAGGGCTATAAGACTGGTGAGCTATTGCATGTCCCTGCACACGTAGTCTTTTAAGTGGCATCACAGATCAGTCACACTAACATGGCGAATGACAGACATATCATACCTGGTGAGGTGTGGCATGGGTGCATAGGTTATGTTGCAGAAGCAGTTACCCGACAGCAAGATGTGTTTACTAACGCCTTGTGTAGCCTGCTGTGTGGAACTGCAGTGTGACACCCTACAGAGTCAGCTATGACTGGTGTGTTGTGAATGTTATAACACACTATTGGCTGTATGTGGTGGGCACACATGAATCTGTGGGCTATAAGCTGGTGATGTTGTCTTTCATGATGGGGGCTACCTCTGGTGCCTACAGTGAGTATGGAGACGTACTGCACAGGTTGTCCTCGTAGGTGTGGCCAGTGGTGTAGATTATGTGAGACTATGTGATGGGTGGGGTGTGTTGCGAATGTTACACATCCCCAAATGACTGTCAGGTGCAGTCAGGGTTGGTGACAGCATTACCCCAGCCATAGCTGCCAGCCTCCTGTCCCCAAAATGAGGAACATTAGCCCTCATACAGTGTGACAAATGGGCGAAACGTGGAACACTTACAACTGGCTTACTAACAGCGTCAACTAGGAAGGGCATATGATGGCTAAAATAGGCTGGTCTTAAGTATAAAACAGATATTCCAATGAATTACTATGATTCTCATCTATCTAGCCATGGCTAGCAGGTAAACTATGTACAACAATGAATGTGTGACAGACCCTTCCAATGTGGAACCTTGAGGAACATGCACCTTTAGAACCCCAAATGAGATAATGCCCCGTAATGAGGTACACCTGAGAGCTATGGGCCCAGCACAGCTGCAGACATGCATCCCCCACAGGCTGTAGTGCCGTATGTTGGGAAGTGAGCATTGAATGTGTACACAAGACAATTGCTCTATTGCCACATGTACGACATATCCCTCATATAGACAGGCAGTAGCACTGGTACGTGACAGTTGGACATGCCTGCATATACAACCATGTCCCACAGGATATGTGCGTTACGTGTGTACAACAGCTGTCGTACCTTAAGCAAGCTGGGAAGTGTAGGACAGCCAGTGTACCTGTGGGAAATGGTGTGGAATGGGCGCTATAGTAATCATTAGCTAATGACATGCTCACATGTTCTGAACAAGTGCCTAGCATGACCATACAATACAGATAGGGTGTTGGATAATATCAACCCACAAGTGGTGATGACAGTCATTTAGGGTGGCACCGCACTGTAACCCTGCTGAGTATGGTGTGCATGTCCATGAACCATTAGCACTGTAGATGTTAGCAGTACAGATGTACAAGATAGCACGAATATTTGATTACAAATACCTTTGCATGTCACAGGTGTGTTCCACCAGTGGCCTGTTGACAGACCCACAACTACAAAAGGTGCAAGAGTGACATGTGCACAGCACATCTGTGCCAGATACAGTAGAACAGGGTTAATATGTTGTACCCCACCCTCATTGTAGCCCATACCACACACACAAATGTTAGGCATCTGTGTATGTAAGGCTGTGAATGCCCATGACCTATCAGTTTAGCTGTGTCAGTGTTGTGAACAACATACAGAATAGGCTGTGTGTGTGAGGTGTGTGACATATGTGCACAGTCTGATGGATGATACCAGCAGTGTCACCGCTAGGTGAACATCCCTGTACCCATAAACTGCTACCTAGGCTGTGGTCAACATTATGGACACTGTGTAAGGGATGGTGCTGTGCAGTGCACCCACAACATGGTGACGTCTCCAGGCCCCTTAGGTAGTCATCTGAGGTACCCATGTCATGTCAGGGTGCCATCCATGAGCACGGAGATCAGTGGCCAGGCATATACAGCACTGTGGTGACCAATATTGGATCACATACCACCTGTAAGGGTTAATGGCTATGCATGGATGTGCGATAACAGCCTTCACAATCCACACCTCCACTATGCAGCATGCCGTCTACCTTGCAGAAGGACATTTGCTACACCATGATGATGGACATGCTGCATGTCCATATCCTGATCTATATGACATATGTCATGGACAGCCACCGTCCTAATACTAGGATCGCCACAGGCTGGACAGATCCCTGTGCCATATATGTGACATACTCCCACCATACCATGCAACCCTGTCCATCAAAGCTGCAGATGTCATCCCAGTCATACATGGTGTGATGGCCGCATGGTAGATGTACTATCAACTGACTGGATCAGTAATGTGGCACTGATGCAGCTTGCGGTGGCACAATGGCCATCTGTAACAGCGTGGAAACCATGCCCGCACATGCTATGGTTGATGACCATCCCTGCAAATGTCGTCTGACTATCCATTGTCCCATGTCTATCACATGTGTAATACAGGCGATCCGTGTCAGGATGTTGAACAGTTGTACAGTGCTGTGTAGATGTATATGGCAAAACACATGCATGTACAGGTGTCCATGCTGTGTGCATTGTCACTGCTCAAGTCCATTCCGGCTGTGTCTGTGTTGATATGTGACATATACACAGCATCCAGGTCAACAGTAGTACCGTGGACACATCGAGGCATGTGCAGATAGGTAAGAACACAAGTGCAGGCAAATAGACATGCCCACAGCAAGACAGCATTTACATGGAGTATGAACACTGTAATGAGGTGACACACATATATGGTGATGATATCCAATGCATAATGGGTGTGACATGTGTGACACAAACACGTCAGTCGTGTCAGTGTCATGGTGCTTTGCAAAGATAACTGTGCAGATGCAGTAGATGTCATAGAAATGTATGTGCAGCAGTATCTCTGTACATCTCTGAAACTGTGACCTGTCACCATCATTATGTTTTACAGATAATGCCCCGTACATGCCTCCCAGCATACACCTGCCAGGAGGATGATGTCCTCATCCCACAACTCCATGACAACTATGACTTGTTGTTCAGCCATGTATCACAGCATGCCCTGCAGCGGGATGACCTGTGGCAGGATCTACGCAGGAGGGTGAATGATGTGGGTGGCCATAACCACACCTACCAGCAGGTGCGCAGACACTGCACGGACCTGATACGACATGCAAAACAGCGTGCCACTGCAATCACCAGGGAACAAGGTGGAACAGGTGGTGGGCCACCAACCCAGCCTCCACTCACACACACCGAGGAGCTACTGGCCAGTCTGGGGACACCCAGGAAACAGCATCCAGAAACACTAGCTGCCATCGTGGAGGTGGGTGTCTCCCAACCAATGAGCCTGGAGTTGCCTGGTAAGTCAGTAATGCACATATGGCTATTATATCCCATGTAGTTGCATGTGTCACTGTACATAATGTAAAGTAACAACATATGCCAGGTATGTGGACACACATGCTGCATACTACAGTATGCTACGTTTTGTATGCACACATGTGCATACTATATGCTATTACACAGGTGAATGTGTGCACATGCACAGTGCAACCTGTGGCTGTCATACAGTCATGGATAATGTTCATACTGGTGTGTCACCCCTATACAGGTAACTCTGGCGTGCCGCACAGACATGGGTCCATTGCAGGTGAGACTGTCATCAGTATCAGGCATGTTACAGTGTAGATCTATTTGCCATGTGGCCAGTTAACACTTGCACACCTGATGTTTGTTCCAGTCACGATATGCAGGTCGCACCACCATGCATTCACACACGCCACCCATGTGCAATATATTCACATGTAATGATACACAGACTTGAAACCACAGTACTTGTCATTGCGACATGTGTGGTCAGCTGTGCATACAATGGTGGAGGTGTTCTACAATGGAGGCATATGTAGTATGCATTGGAACAACATGTGTACACACAGTACCACACAGTGAGCTGTGATATGGGCAGCCCACAAGTGTCACCATTGTGTTATATGTCCCTGCATCGGGTGCACACATTGTGATGTGCCACCTGACATGTCCCAGACATGTAGTGTTCTGTCTGCAATATTGTCACACTATCACATGACCTATACCCCACATACCAAACATACAACCCGTTGTCTGCATAGACCTGTGGAATGTGACATATCTGACATGTATGGGTGTATGTCATATGGGACCACACAGACATGTGGAGAAGATACCCATTACACACAATTGGCCACCACATGTGCACACATGGCCATGGGGGATGGCCAGAGACATGTAGCTACACAGTACATGGGATGTGTATACACCCTGTTGCACATTGTCCACACATGGTCCAATTATAGCCTCAGTTGACCGATTATACAGTTGATGTGGTACAGTGGACAACCTAAAAGCCTGTGCACAGCTACTGGAGGTGTCACTGAAGTCTACCATATACGATCTGTCGAACATCATGACTGTGTTGCAGTTATGGCTAAGCAATGTGTACATATTATGCATTCTACAGCAACATACATGTCTCATGTTGCCATGCAATGGCACAGTGTCTGTACTTCACACTGTATAGCAATGTAGACGGCTCACACTACCCTCCCGTGCTCATGCACATTTGCTAAACATGCATTCTATCTGTAGGGCATACACACAACACTGCAATGTGAAGCCCATTATGATGCTGTACATGTGTCAGGACACCATTGTGTCAAACATGTATGCATGTTAATGCACATGTCAGCAAATTACATGTCAAGGTCACGTCAGCCATGTGTACTGTTATCCTGTTCTGGGCCACATGGTGTATCACGGGGATGCATGCATACTACCATGATTGTGTGAACTGCATGGCTACTGATATGACACCTGCTTGCTGTAGTGTGCACCCCAGGGAGGTATGCTTACTAACACTATTAATGTCTGAGCTGCATGCCCTTTGCTCTATCGCAGGCATGCTGCATGCCATCTGACAAATCACATGTATGGTGTGTCTGTGTGTCTGTGTGTGTCTGTGTGTGTGTCTGTGTGTGTGTGTCTGTGTGTGTGTCTGTGTATGTGTGTGTGTGTGTGTGTCTGTGTCTATTGTACTTTACAGTATTTCTTTGCATTCACAGGTGATGTAGGTGCGTTACCCTCCTGCGGTCCATCTGATGTTAGTGTCCCGACAGATACTAGCGGTGATGAACATATGCATGAGGTACAGGCAGGATTGTCAGGGGCTGAATCTGTGCCAATGGTTACCATCCCAGCTATGTCCCCCTCTTCCCTGCACACAATTCTGCTGCCAACACATACCGCATCACTGGTGGCCATAGAGGAAGGACAGTCAGCGTCTGTTGGTGTGGAACAGGAACGTGTGGTGGCTACAGAAGGTGTGTCTACACACCATAGTGTCAGTGTAATGACTGCAGATGTGCCACACAGGCATGTGGCCAGTGCTGCTCGTAGGAGGACCTCTGGCAGACATGCACCTGCAGGTCAGAGAGCAGCAGCTGGTATCACCAGACGCATGTTCCAGACTGTAATGGCGGCACAGGCAAGTGCTGAACGGCAGAAAAGAGAAGGGCAGAGGCTGCAGAGGGCTGCTATCCCTACCCTAAATGACAACATCCAGGCATTGGCAAATGCTCAACAGCAGATTGCTAATGTTCTGGATAGGCGACTAGGTGAAATGGTCGGAATCCTTGACCGAGGCATGGCAATCCGCGAGCGGGAGCTGTCTGTGCTGGAACACCTGGTAGGAGTGAGGCGTAGGCCATGTGGACATAGGCCAGCAACACCACCTAGTGTAGGTCGACGTGAGCGTGCCACCTCACATGCCCACTCCCATAGTGCCGGTAGCGGTAGCAGTGCAGCTGCTGCTACGCTGTCAACACCAGGACACAGCAGGCCACGTGGACGTGGCCCTGGACGGTCTCAGCGGGGACACGTTTCCAGCGAACATGTGTCGTCGGACAGTAGCCACTCTGTACCGCCACCTGGTAGTGCCCGTGCAACCCCAGGCAGGCACAGGTCACGTGGCCGTGGACGGAAACAGTGAGCTGTACAACCTGCACTGTACAATCTGGGGCTGTCAATTATACCCCGTGTAGGCATCACAAATGGCAGAACTGTGTACAGACATACACGCACACAGCAAACACAACTGTAGGGCTCCACAACATCCACATGCATTCTGCACAGACATGTCCAGTCAACTCACTGGCCCTTACACACACATGATGTTATCCATTGGTGCAGCCTATGCCCCTGGCAAACATATCACCCTGTGCATATGATGAAGCCTGTGCCGCATCCCTGTCATCCACTCCATCGGTGCAGGGTTATGCACAAATATTCTGATGCACAGGGTGAACAGCATAGTGAGAGGTGTATGTAATACCTGTGTATGCATAGTGAGGGATGTGTATGTTGCAGTGGTTGTGTGCAGCCTATGCCCCTGGCAAACATATCAACCTGTGCATATGATGAAGCCTGTGCCACATCCCTGTCATCCACACCATCGGTGCAGGGTTATGCACAAATAGTCTGATGCACAGGGTGAACAGCATAGTGAGAGGTGTATGTAATACCTGTGTATGCATAGTGAGGGATGTGTATGTTGCAGTGGTTGTGTGCAGCCTATGCCTCTGGCAAACATATCACCCTGTGCATATGATGAAGCCTGTGCCGCATTCCTGTCATCCACACCATCGGTGCAGGGTTATGCACAAATATTCTGATGCACAGGGTGAACAGCATAGTGAGAGGTGTATGTAATACCTGTGTATGCATAGTGAGCGATGTGTATGTTGCAGTGGTTGTGTGTGAATACTGAGTTGTGTATGTGACATAGGTTGTGTACTGTCGACATGCACCAGTCACACCATGTAGTGCAGGTGCAGCATGCATTGTGATGTGTTCACGGTATGTGTCTCGGTTACATCTGTAGCACCATGTTGGTTGTGATACCCTGGTTCCCTCCTATGGTGTACTTGCATGTGCCTACAGGTAGCAGTGTTTGCAGTCCCCCACGTGTAACTGTGGAGTACACACAGGCACTTCTGGCAATATCAGCATGCTACATGTACCTTCATCCTGACTGTTGGACACACAAACATGACACAGATGTCCGCACATATACTGCACCTGATGCATGTGGTCGGTGCCACAGGCTACACTGGACAGAGACGTGACATACATAGCAGGACACATTACAGGTATGGTGACATGGTGCAGGGGTTGTACACAGTGGCCTGGCCAATGATGATGTGAGGTGTCACTTGGTAGCTGGAGGCCACACTGTGCAGCAGTAGGACCCTGTAACAGTACATGAACATGGCCCCAGTCACGGGGTGTACACCACTATAATGCACACCCCATAGTGTGCAGCTGGGGACCCTTGCCTTTGTGGTCATCACCCTGACAATACTATGCACCCACATGACGAGTCACAGAGAAGGGACATGCACAGGTAGCCAGTATGGCTGGGACCTATGGCATCAACAGGGTTGTGCAATGCATCACCATTACGGGTTAGTCAACACGTGGGGCCAGTGATAATTTCCCACCGTATATTAGCATACACACTCACACCAAGCACCAGACATACATACAGACACACACACACTGTGGTGACCACACATGTGTATACGGACAGCCGATGTGTGTGATGCACCTCACCGGTGAACGTCATGCTTTCCACACTGACGTATGTACAGTTCTCTACAATGGTGTACAGGGATGTGTAGCAACTGGGACATATTCCCCATGATATGTGGCATCCCTGGCCACACATTCAGACACACATGGCAGTGCTGGGAATGATACACCAGCCATATGATGACACGTTTGATGGACATGCAGCGGTATTGATTGCATTATGTGTACCTGGCAAATGTGCTGCTATATTCACATGAGAGGTTGTAGGTGTTACAGGTGCCATATGACATATAGTTGTTAACACCTGACCGCTGTGTATGCATTATGTCAGCACCATCACGTAACAGCGACATAGCATACAGTTAGCACATGGCATGATAGGATGGTGTGTGACACAACTGTGAGCCATCCCCTGCACACATACATCTAGACAGGTGGTTCACCACGTTATGTACACACATCCCTCCATACGTGCTGTTTGTATGCCACCGTATACAGATGTCAATGATGGGTCTGCATTGCGTCTGCATGTCGTAGGTAGGTGCAACTATGTTACGGACATCGGCCACTGCACATGCATGTTTGCTGCATGCACAGTACAGATGTCACATGTGTCTCCTGTTGCCATGTTTGTATGCATTGATATTGTTGGACATGTGTGTTGACATACATAACACATGGACTGCGGTATGATATCACAGGTGTCACAGGCTACCAGTACAAGGGTATGTGTCCCGGTCAACACTGCTACCCCCTGTAGTGTGAGCATTCAACAGACATGGGCCCACATTCAATTCACGTGTGTAGCATTGATTAGGCCAGTGTTATGCACGAGGTACATCAAAGGCCATGTATGTATGTGTTGTGTGTGCAGTCCATGCACACATCCACACAATCACATGTATGACATACCCAGATGTGTGTTCATTGGTGTATAGCAACAGTCAGGTGTCACAGCTGTGTAAGGGCCATGGTATGTCTTGAGCCGACCTGTTCATGTATACTGGTATCATTGCAATGCATAACACCTGTTGGATCCCTGTTGGTACGTGTGTACTCTGCATAGCTGGTGTACACCGCTGTACAGCCCAGTGGTCATGTGTCACATGGTGTTGTTGGACCGTAAGGCTATGTAGTGCTGCACCAACGACATGGTGCTGACTTGACAGCTACAGTGTACACTGCAGTGTGTACGTGTGTGACCTGCACCTGTGACAGCTGTGATGGCAGCTGTGTGTGTACAGGTCACTGCATGTGTGACTGCCCTGTGCGTGAGGGCAGTTATACCTTACTGTGCCCTTCTGGGTGTACACTCCATCTGCATGCAAGATTGCCCTTTGCAACAGCTAAGTGTGTGAGCATGCCCAGTATGCCGTTGTGTAGATGGACACACAGTACATTCCACACTGCGCCCCTCCGTGATTAGACTCCGTGTGCATGCAAGATGGCCCTTTGCAACTGCTAAGTGTGTGAGCATGCCCAGTACGCCGTTGTGTAGATGGACACACAATACATTCCACACTGCGCCCTTCCGTGATTAGACTCCGTGTGCATGCAAGTTGGCCCTTTGCAACAGCTAAGTGTGTGAGCATGTCCAGTACACCATTGTGTAGATGGACACACAGTACATTCCAAACAGACGTGTGATACTGTAAATGCGTAATGCTGTAGTGTGTTAGAGTAGGTAGGTGTGTGTTCAACTCCCGGCCCTTCCAAGTGTTTGTGTTTGTGTGTGTGTGTGTGTGTGTGCGTGTGTGTGTGTGTGTGTGTGTGTGTGTTTCCAGCTGCCTGGGGACACAGTAATGCTTTTAGATGCCTCACAACACATACATTCCCTATCGGTGTCTTTGCCTTTGCGGATGATGTCACCCACCTAGAAGTATGCCTCTGGGAGTGCTGTGTTCAGTAATCTCGGTAGCGCGTTCTGTAAATGCGTAATGCTGTAGTGTGTTAGAGTAGGTAGGTGTGTGTTCAACACCCGGCCCTTCCAAGTGTGTGTGTGTGTGTGTGTGTGTGTGTGTGTGTGTGTGTGTGTGTGTGTGTGTGTGTGTGTGTCTGTGTGTGTGTGTTTCCAGCTGCCTGGGGACACAGTAATGCTTTTAGATGCCTCACAACACATACATTCCCTATCGGCGTCTTTGCCTTTGCGGATGATGTCACCCACCTAGAAGTATGCCTCTGGGAGTGCTGTGTTCAGTAATCTCGGTAGCGCGTTCTGTAAATGTGTAATGCTGTAGTGTGTTAGAGTAGGTAGGTGTGTGTTCAACTCCCAGCCCTTCCAAGTGTGTGTGTGTGTTTCCAGCTGCCTGGGGACACAGTAAAGCTTTTAGATGCCTCACAACACATACATTCCCTATTGGCGTCTTTGCCTTTGCGGATGATGTCACCCACCTAGAAGTATGCCTCTGGGAGTGCTGTGTTCAGTAGTCTTGGTAGCACGTTCTGTAAATGCGTCATGCTGTAGTGTGATAGGGTAGTTAGGTGTAAGTTCGATTCCCAGGCCTGCCAGATGTGTGTGTGTGTGTGTGTGTGTGTGTGTGTGTGTGTGTGTGTGTGCATGCTCCCGTCCGCCTAGGGACACAGGTTATGCTTTTAGATGCTTCGCAACACAGATGTATCCTGCTGACGTCTTTGTCTTTGCGGATGTTGACACGCACCTAGTAGAATGCCTGTGTGTCTGCTGTGTTTAGTAATCTTGGTAGCGTGTTCTGTAAATGCGTCATGCTGTAGTGTGATAGGGTAGTCATGTGTAGGTTCGATTACCAGCCCTGCCACATGTGTGTGTGTGTGTGTATGTCTGTATCTCTCTCTCTCTCTATATATATATATATATATATATATATATATATATATATATATATATATATATATATATAATCTATTTTCTGCCCATAACTCTGCTCTTGCATGGACAGCTGACTGTTTCATGTATCGCATATTTGCATAGCTTTCACATACCAATGGGGTATGTTGCAACTCCCAACATTGTCCATGCAACGTCCGTGTTACGGGCAGTGTTACACACCCTTACAGGCGTTTGCTGTATATCTTGGCAGACATCTATCCTTGCTGTACTCTCACTGTACTCGTACATGCCGGAGGCTTCATGTATCATGGCCTAGTTTTGATGTGTGTATGTCTATTTGTGCTGTGTGCATGGCTCTGGGTATGTCCCACTATCATCATTTGTAAAGGTGACAGCCCTATGGGTTCTTCATGTAGACTGCCATGTCATTTGACATGTCAGCACATACCTGCAGACAGTACTGCACGTCCTACTGCAGCGCATTTCATACCTTCTGCGTTATCTTGCAGTCGATATTGCTGTTTCCTCACACATGGATCTGTTTCTGTTCATACCACTCCACTTCCTAGAGCAAGTTGCTGGACAAGGCCTTATCTGATAGTGGGACACATAGGGGCAGTATTGACATGTTGCTCTTACAAACGTAGATATTTGACACAATAATAGGTTTTGCATTAGTATGGCTTTTCTGTCAGATTTGGTGTCTTACTCACATGTTTGTCATTATTTCATGTCTTCAGTTATCATGAAAGTGCCAGAATGTTACTGTTGTTACGTGGAACACACCAAACATATGAGGCAGAACTCTGCACATTCTGCGTAAATCTGTACAGTTGCGGAGTATGTGTCTGTAACAAAATATCAACTTTCTGACACCAATACACACACTGTATGGCGGCATCACAGGCCACATGCCATTACATTTATATTGCAGGACACACCCACCCAGACAGTTGTATTCCTCACACAGGCCAACAGCTGCTTATCCACACTAATTGGTCTATCATGTACCATATGTGTGCGCCGGTATTTGCGCTTTCCGTCAGTGGCAGAGCTCACGTACGTGTCTGGGGGACTAGACATTGTTACGGTGACACTGCATGACACCCTGAGGGACACATTACTTTTGTGTCTATTAACCTTCCACATTGACATTCACAGGGCATACATTGTCATTCACATTTGTCGGAGTACATGCGTGTGTCTTGTACATGTTTTCTCATTTGTCCTGATGTCTTTCTTCTCACCTGTCCACCTAGTATCACTAGTTCTGTACATGTATTATGGACAGGTTACCTTCATACCCCTAACCTGTACACATTATGGATAAACGCCCTGACGTTTGACCTTGTTACATTTGTCATAGTGATGTGCCTTTCTGGTAAATTGCTAGCAAGGCATTATGGACTGTGCGGTAGATAATAGTGACTGACATTTCCATTACATGATTAGTAACACTCATAACATCCATATTCACGGGTACGCCAGTATTCTCACGACGTTCTGACTTTGTCTGGGGTATATCTAATATAGTCCCTATTTGTATTTCATGTACTATGCCTTAGTGCAGCTGTGTTATTCTGACAGTTTGCCAGTTATGGGTACCATCTTGGTCGTACGCATGTCCATCCATGATAATCGCCTACATGACACTGATATAGGGCCCTACATATTGCCAAAATGGTTTCCGCAATATCCAGTGGATGGTTTGCCCCATTATTGAGAATATAGGCGTGTGCTATACCCACATCACTCCCACGGGGCGGGCCTACGAAATCCCTGCCAAACAACACCTAGGCCCATTTCTGCATACCCATGATTCCCATACCTGACAACCCTCTACAGTACCCATTACACATGTTTAATGTGTGCGGTACTGAAGTGTGGAGACACTTATATGCACTCCCCACTCTTCGGATATCAGTTCGTATGTCATACATTCTATCGACACATGTGTCGTCACCCTTGCACCTGATACTGTTGCATGTACAGCTATTTCGTATTTGCTGCGGTCACTTCTTTTGCATCAATGTCGGTTGACACTACGTAAGATTCAATTTTTGGAGTCCTGCAATGGACACCTATCTGCATGTTTAAAGTGTAGAACTTGCTGGACTGTCACTTTCTGGCCAATGGTTTGGAATGCTGCGGTTTATTCACCTTTCCTGCATGTCTGTTTGTCTACCCATATTAGATATAACGTCGCCTATTTATGTACATATGTCATATCTACGGGACATAAGTCTGTTGTGTATACATATATACATGTACAATCCTCATTTCATAACTTGCTTTGGTTTACGTCTGTGGATTATGTGTATACACATATATCTATATCCATGCCATACCTTTCCACTATACAGATTGTCGCAGAGTGTACAGCTGCTTGCCTCTTTATCTTTGCTGTGTTTTAAATAAACCTGTGTCTATCTGGCAATGTGGCATTTCATTTGAGACTTACAGTGGGGATTTCTGGCAAGCAGTTCAGGTTACGACTGCATACCCTTCAGAGATTCCATGCTACTGACACACCCGTTATTCTATCCACTTTCTATGTTTGTTCTGGCACATATCTGGTGTTTGTCCCTATTTGTACCGGTAGTTTGCATGGCTTTGTCCGGTTTCATACTTTATGAGGTTAACAGGTTTGAGCCATGTATAACTAACATGGGGGAAACAGCATTCATTTACTATGCTGTGAGCGGATCACACATGCACAGGCGCACTTGCATTTCCTTATTGTGGGTTACGCGAGGCGCATGCATATCCTTATTGTGGGTTACATATGTTTACTAAGTCTTTGTGCTTATGTGGGCTTTATTACTTGTGACAGTACCGGTAATTATCTGTAATACGGTTTATCGGACGTTTGCGAAACACACGTTCACCTTTACCTATTTAACTGTCTGTACAGCACAGACGCATTCATTACACTTTCACATTATATGTGCTGTAGTCGTTGTTCAACCGGGACTGCATTCACGTTGGCCGGATGCTGTAACCACTATACGTTTGGTGTTCTGACTCATTTATATGCATACCCATAGTACATAGCTACATTAACATATGCCTCACCGCTTCACTTACGTCACAGGCATCCATTCTCCTGCTGGGAAAAATGCGGTACTACATGTTACACATTCCCTTTTCCCTACTGCTCTGGACCCACGCTGCATATTTCATCACTGCAGGGATATTCAAAACCCAAAGGCTTATAGTCCTGACACATACAGGTCTTTAATTGTCAGGGTGTTCATGTGGTGATCTGGCTTTAGGCTTGTCCACCTGGTGAACGGAACTGCCCTGACCGTGTTCAAATGTCAGACAAAGCACATGGACAGGGTTTGTCCATTTTAAACATTTAATCTGTGTTTACAGACACAGGTGTTTGGGCACCTGTCAGCAGCTTATGATGTTGGCAATACATAATATGGGTGGGGGCGGTTACGATACATAATCCACGGTGAGTGGTGTTCCCATTCACATTTGATTATTTCCTGTATTCATTCTTATGAGGGTTATTATTTTGCACATGACTTAACTATGAATTAACTACGGGTATGCAGTAGTACAGTCAACATATGTGACGGCTTGTTACAGTATATATGTACGGACCTCTGTAATACTGGGGACTACCCCACATCCTTCACAACATTTCCTGCTTATGTACATACTATTATTCCTTGAACTTTCAAAGCTTGTGAGAGCAGTAATTACATCTGTTCCTATTTGTCCACCCATCCTTTTAGGCTTTGTCCAGTTTTTGTTGCTGTAATAGGTTGAGAGGTGGTGTCGGTATGTGATTGAGTTGAATATATACTGTCGATAATTCAGTGGGGAGTAGGGTTACCACTTGTTCCTCTTTGCAAGGGGAGGTCCCACTTTGGACAGTTGTGTCCTGCGATGACACCTAAGACATGGCAAATGTCCTGTGATTTTAAGACAATAATATATTTCTTCATTTCTGTACTAGTTGCATGATACAGGTATTTTGTATCTGGTACACATAACTATTATTTGGGATAGCATAAGCTATTCAAATGCTATGGCATTAGCTTTTATCTTGGCATACACGTGTAATTCTGTACTTTGCACAGGCCGCGGGTATGTTTTATCCTGTAAATTCTCACATTTCTACAAGGGATGTCCCACCTTGGCCATCTGAACAGGTGGCAACCCTAGTGGGGTGACCTGCATGGTGGACAGCTGTTCCATCCTGCATAGTATGAATTGCATGTCTGTGTAGATATTGAACAGTACCGTGACTACACATACATGTTTTGTCCATATGTGTACAGTAATGGACACTGTGGCGTGTAAACAACATCTCTGGTTTCAACAGGTTACTTATCCCACGCGGGATGTACACACATTTTGCCGTAACATTAACGCGCGGGCATTTGGATTTACGTACCTGTGATGGGATGTTTACAAACGTGGGATACATATTTGCAATCCGGACACTGCCTAGGACGATACTTCCTACTACATATGGGGAATACCCGCTATGTGTAGGTGTACGGATGCGCAAGGCTGGTAGCTGGATTTGGTGGACATTCTGACATGGGTGCGGGTTATGTGCTATACAGGGGTTGTTGCATATTGCATTTGCATGCATGGGTTCTACTTTTGGATATCCCGGTTCCGCATATAGCATCCTATGTGTATGTGACGGTTACGTTCCTGTTCATGTGTATAGCACATTTTAATATACATATGTTTGTGTGTGTTTGGTATACAATATGGACTGTCAGGTTTCTTTACGGTTGTTATATAGCCACAACTGCCCTGCTGTGTACTATCACTACCACTGTGGGACTGCTGGTGACCATACCCATGGGGCTAGACATGTGTATTGGCGGCGCGCTGACATGATGCGCTTCACTTCCACTGGGTATAACTTCTGACAGTGCAGTACATTACGGACACACGATTTTAAATGTCATTTGTTCCATGGACGGAAACTCAAATTATGTTGCGTGCATTTCTGTTTTGTTCTCCATTTTGTGTGGCCGGGAACTGTCTTGCATGCTTTGCATATGTTTTATTATCCACGGACACTGATAGGTGCGATTACTATTGCAGGCAGGCTATAATATTCAGCAGTTTAGGTTGCTCATCGCCAGCCGACATTGACACGCCTCCGGGCGCAGCTTAGTAACGCCCCATGCACTCACGCATGAGTCCTATGCACGTGGATGTGGTAGCGGTGCACCTTCATTAATATGCATATGGCGCTACTACACCATTTATACGCCGCATGGCCGGCGCAGGCCTTACACCGGCCTTGCGCTGAGCTTCATGAATCCGGGGGTTTATCTCTAGGGTGTATATCAACTGTGCAAAACAAAAATACAACACATATGCCAGCCCTGTGACCCCAGGTGTAAATTAGTTGATTCATAGTGTGGAAACAGAAAAATATGGAATGTCCTGAACATAACTGCTTTCTTTAATACTTCATTTATATTATTTCAGCTTCATTATATGCTACATGCTTAGTATTCATGTGTTGGCCAAGGAGCTGCCACCATGAAGAATTTATACACTGTGGCTTGCTTGGTGTATGATTGCTGCAGTTGTATGAAAAATGATGAAAGCATTCTACTACCTGAATACAGTTTCCCGTTTTAAGAGGCTGTACCTAAGAAAAGGCATTTGAACTGAATCACAATCCAAACAAAATGCTTTATTTGCTGTGTGCAGAGATCCTGTGAAATTAGGTGCAGTGTATTTATTTAATAACACACCTTGCTGTTATAGAAATGACATAACATCTAGGAGAGTACAGGCAAGACATTATAAAGCTTTTAAAATGTATAACTACTCCTCTTCAGCCTGGTATTTTTTTAGATAAAGTGTCACTGTTAAGTCAATAGCAGATTTTGTAAGATAGAATAACAACCAGATCAAAATTTTCTGTTAAAAGATGCAGTGTGCTTTAAAATTTAGTTATGTTATATATTTTTTAAAGACTAACACTGTTGTTTTAGTCAAGAGTAGGGAAACCAAGAAAGAGTGATTAAAAGAATTTCTGCTCATTCATCAAGATTGCATCACTTTTCTTTTGAAAGAAAAAGAAAGAATGAATGAAAATTTCTAGGCCTAATGCCGGTCATAAAGGGAAAACTCTGTATAATAGCTACTATTAACGGAATTCTGACATAAATACTAGGGTCTAGCGACTACTTTACAGTCATGTCAATCATGTCAAATACACTGTCTGCTACAGTGTCTGTAGATAGTATTTGAACATTCAGGAACTTGAGTACAGGCAGGCTGGATCTGTAATTTTGCAAGTTAACAGGCTTACCCTTTAGTGTCATGATCTATGCAAAGGATGGCCTGTATTTTAACAGTAGCAAACAGAGGCTGCCTAGGATTAGTCCTATTCATAAACAATGTAAGGCGGGTGTGATTCACAAAAGTACTTGTGCAATGGAGCAGGGTCCTATGTGCAGTCTTGCTTCTTTGCACAAATATAGTATCTCAAGCACCATCACTTATGCAAATGAATCCTCCAGTCCTACACAGTTCATAAAGCGCACAACACTTTTGTATGAGCTAGAATACCTAATCTAAACTACAGGAGCCCAATTGCCTACAAAGCAGCTGTGGCAGCGGTTGTGGCCTGATAGATCCCCCTCCCCTGCTAGTATATTGCAGAGCACATAGTTCTGTATAACATACTAGTGCTGTCAACATGTAAAACTTCATTCAAGCCCTCTGGTAGGAAAAAACGTATTATCACCAGAGTCCCCTTACAGTGTAGACAAACACACTCCCACCCCCACACTATGATGCTGGAGAGCTCCCTCCATGGGAGTTCTCACAGTACCAGATACCTCATTACCATATTATGGTTATAACCCAGTCACCACCGACATGAACGATAGCTCTGATTTTTTTATGAATCAGAGTCATGGCTTATCAATTGGTAAGTCATGATGTATATTAACCTGATGCTTTACTCACAAATGCTGTGTAGTGCTGTCAGGCTACACAATGTTACCTGTCATTCCCGACCACTGAAGCACCCGGTAGGTATTAGACTATCAGGTACTCCTGCATGCCTTTCAAGAAGACGGAAATGCTACTGTGTGCCCCAGAGGACTACCATGATTCACCTCTGTTGATTGAGGTTGTCCCAGTGGTTTACAGAAGGAAGGACACAAGATGAATTCATGCATCTGCACTATATTCATGGATACCAGGGTCCTTTTAAAAAATTCAAATCTTCTACTGCAGTGAAGCTTTGATTAAGCATCACGATATTCACATGCTTAGCTCTGGTGAACACACCAGTCAGCTTGGTGCTTAGGCATGAACTGGGAAATAAATTTTGACCATTAGTTGAGCTGAGAGCTATCTCTGATGAATATGTAAGATAATGGCATTTTACAAAAATCTAAGGTGAAGAGGAAAGTGGATTTGAAAAAGAGAGACCAGGTGGCATACCTTTTAGAATGATCATCTGTTTTAGAGATATGTGTGAGGCAATCCACCAAAAATTAATTATTGTTAAACTCTGAGACATACTTTTCAAGGGTCCCATAATAAATGTGAACAATGAGAGATATTCCCTCTCAAGACATTACTCATTTCTGATACTTTTCCAGCTGAGTTTAAAGATTTTGAGTATTATCCAACTATTCCAACTGCTACATTGGCTAGGTAGTAGTTATACTAGCAGTAATCATTTTAATTATGATAAACTACTTTACAGAAGATCTTTGAAAACAATGAAAAAAAACTGATTATTTAAAAAGACTATGTGTGTATGTAGAAATAATTGTTTTCATTATACTTTTTGCCTCTGTAGCTGCCAAATGTCAAGCCTCTCCCTATAAATTAAATCCGTTCACTCCACAGTGAGTATGTGAAGTGGCCTGAGGAGGCTGTCTTACAAGCAGACTTAGCGGTGGTGGTTTATGCTCTTGCTGGCATCACAGAAATAAGGGTGTATTTTAGATATGACCCTACATCCTCCTCTGGGTATAAGGCAAGTAATCTGTAGAATCCACTGTGTAAGTGCATGTTAACATATCTGAAATGAGGGCTACAGAAATCATTACCTGATGGATGAACACTCGATCCTGGGCCATCCTTTACATCACCATCCATTCTCTGAGGGATTATAACTTTGTTAGGTCCCACCATGCTCTCTCCTTCCATTGACAGACAAGTCCATTCTCCAAAGCTACAGTGCACACCCAGCTCCCCAGTCAAACTCGGGTTCCCTGGGCCCTGGTCAAGGCTTTATCCCCCAGCACTAATGGTGGTTGTTTGCAAAATTAATTTGACATTTTTCTTTATTGCTTGTTTAAAACGTGGACAGACATATATAAACTGCAAATTACTGTACATATACATGTATTGCATTCAACATTTAAGTAAGTGCATTTTGCAGAAATTTACTTCAAATGTACACAATGAAATTCCAGAACTGCTCACATATACTACCAGATGCCATGGAAGTTAGATACAAAACTTAAATCTATTTTATATTTCATGCACACTGCAACACTAGTTTATTATTTCTAAACAGGAAATACCAGTTGACAGGTTGAATATTAGTAATGATTCATACTAAAAAGGAAACACATGTTCATATAGCTTTCTACTTATAGCGACTGGTTTGGAAAGACCATAGGCTTTACATGACATGGAGAGAAGAAAGGATCAAGGGCAGGGCCGATATACTAAAAGTTAAACATGCATTTATTTAGGGTTATCAAATTATTCTTGATGCTTTCCTTTGCATTTGTATAGCGGTAATAGGTTTATAATGCCATGGTTACTCAAAATCATGGGAAAAATTTATGACATATGGGTTACTATTTGACTAAGCAATTCTCGTTGACAAAGGGCATGCTTAAATGCAGATGACTGCTTTTCCTTGAGTTGTGTAGATTAATAAACCATTTGTCATGTCAGGAAAAAAGTTATATTCCATACATTTCATACTTTGGTTATAATTGTTAAAAATAGAAAATATCAAGCAGAACGTAATATTGAATGATTTGTTAAATAATGAAGCTATTTTAGTTACTAAGGCAGATGAGGGTAATGCTTTAGTTGTTTTAGATAGGAATATGTATGTTAATAAAATGGAAGAAATGCTATCGGATGTAACTTTTTACTAAAATGTTTCCTTTGCAGAAATTAAAAAACAATATATGTTTATAGATGGGCAAATAAAAGAATGGTATATGACAGGACGCATTACTGACCAAATTGGGCATTACTTGAGAGTACAAGCTCCTAAATAAGTAGAATATTTGGTCAGCCCAAAATTCATAAGGATTTAGATAATCCGCCGATGCGCCCTATTGTAAGTAGTGGTGGAAGCAAGACAGAAACCTTGGCCATTTTTGTAGATAAACATCTGCAATCCACGGTATTAGCCAATGAAGCATATATTCGAGATTCTTTTGATTTTAAAAATAAAATCAAGCAGCTAAAAGTTAGTGATGATGATTATTTGGTCAACCTTGACATCAAGTCTCTGTATATGGTCATTCCAAATATTGAAGGAACGGAAACAGTTAGATTTGAATTGATGAGGGCTCACAAACTTTCATATGAGATGACTAACCTTGTGATGGAAATGCTTGATTTAATTTTGAGTTACAACTATTTTGAATTTAATAAAAATTTCTATAAACAAATAAATGGTGTAGCCATGGGTGCAACAATGGCCCCTAGCTATGCAAACATTTTCATGCAAGGATGAGAAAGATGTCATATTTATGAAACTATGTATATGAAAAATATTTTGTTCTATTAATGTTTTATTGATGATGTGTTTTTAATTTGGAGAGGGGATGGCATTCACTTGTTTCTTTCTTATTTGAATGAAGTAAGTTCTTATTTGAAGTTTACCTCTAGTATGAACAGAGTACTAATTTTTTGGATTTAAATGTTTATAAGGAAGGAGAATGTCTTTGTATGTCTAGATATAAAAAGGAGGTCCAAAATAATGCTTATTTGCATTATGATAGTTTGCACCCCAAAAAGACTAAGAACAACATCATTAAAAGTCAGTTGAAAAGAATAGACTTGTTAACTGACAAAGAAGCTGATTTTATAAAAGAAAGTGAGTCTTTTTGTGCTAAATTTGTTAATAGAGGATACCCACAAAAACTACTGGTTGAAGTCCTAGAAGAGAGTAGATTATTCAGAAATAACCATAATGTTGCTGCCAATGTTATAGCTACGTCCAGTGATTATGTCACATCTATGCAGATAGAAAACAGTATCAGACCTCCCAACCGTTCCGAATTACTCGGTTTTTACCGAGTTTTGGGGTCCAAATGAAGGGGTGCCACGATTCCCGATTGGCACCCCTTCATTTCCGATTTTTCTTTTCTTTTTTAGAATTTCGCGCTGTCAGAGCTGACGTCATCACGTGCGCGATGACGTCAGCACCGTCAGGCTACCAGTCAGTCGGAATTGAGCTCAAGGAGCTCGCATCATCATTTCCGGCTGGCGGTTTTAACGGCGGGAATGCGAGCCTATGGATTTCATGGCAGCAGCAAAGGGGCCAGCGATGCGAGCCCATGGATTTAATGGCAGCAGCAGCAAAGGGGCCGGGGATATAGCGAGCCGGGAATGCGAGAACCGGGATTTATGGCGGCAAGTCCGGAAACAGAAGAGGCCGAGCACTACTACTCAGAGTAGGAGAGTGTGTGTGTCTGTGTGTGTGTGTGTGTGTGTGTGTGTGTGTGTGTGTGTGTGTGTGTGTGTGTGTATGTGTGTGTGTACATGTGTGTGTGTAGCCTTTTCACCTGTTATTCTAGTGGTTAATTGGGATAATTTGCAGTCACTGTAATGTTATGGACACCAGGTTTTGTTTTTTTTTTTTTGCTTGTTTTAATAAACTGGGTGTTTTCAGAGAATTAGTGATGCTTGACTTTATTGTATAATGTATTATTAAAGACTTAAAAATAAAAAAGTGGGCATTCAGGACATTCAGAAGTTAATTTGTTGGAATGCTTGCCTTCTTTCAAGGAAGTTTAAGTTATTATACAGTAGACACTGGTTTGACTGTGTTATCCTGTAGAAAACAAGTAATGTTTACTCATTTTTTAATTAATAATCGTTTTGTAAGTTGCAGTGATTTCAGAGAAAGTAAAATAAATTGGTATCTGAACCTCCCACATGGGGATAAGTTGCTAACCCTGTTATTTCACTTTATGGGTTGTGTATTTCTGAGAAAGAGAAATTTTGTAGAGCAATTCTGTATAATTTTGAGCAATTAATATCATCATCTCTATTAAAGGGGAAAACTTTAAGATGACCATTAGAAGTTATTACCTTATAAAAATAATGTTTTGGCTCTGAAATGCTCTGAGGGATGGGTGGTGCAGTGTAAACCTACAGAAGGGTATAGAGTGTATGTCATGAATTTAACACCAACCTATTACTAATAAATATTTGAAGCTAGTTGCCATGAAATATGAACTATAAAACTGCAAACGTTCATAAATGTGTGATTATACAAGGAGTATGACCTTAAATTCATATCTATTTTAAAGATTTCTCAGCTGTCTGCTTGGGTAATTACAAACACTGAATTGTGTCAGTGATAAAAACAGCTCTGCTTCATAAGGCTTCTTTAACATATGGTGTCATAATAATTCAAAGTGATAAACTTTAAGGAGGTAAAGCCAGCAAAGAGGGATAATGTTTTGACATAATTTTTGTACTAATTCTCTTGAATAGTGTAACTTTTATTACTTAATGAGTTATGCATGCTCTTTGCGTGTACATTTTTTATGAGATTCACAATGGATTTCATTGTAGAAGTAAAGCAGTATGCACAGTGTTTATGGTAAATTGGGTGAAATAGCCATGTAATGGGATATTGGAATGGCTGCAGGGGGACTCTGGTGCCATATTTTGGTTGTCTGTTCTTCAGTTTGCATTTGAAAGTTGGCATCTCACAATTCCATTGGAGTGGGTGGGGTTAATTATGTATGGATATTTTATGTTAATCAGCGTACAGATTTGTACCTATTTTTCATGGGCCTTGTCCAGATTTTTGATGTTTCCAGGTTGAGAGGTATGAACAGTATAGATGCAACATCGATGAAAAGTATTATTATGAATAACTGGAAACTGTTACAATATGATGTAGAGATAGCTAGGGTTATGGGTGAAAAAACGGTATTTGTGCAGCAGAAAGGTAAAAGCTTCAAAAATATGTTTGAAGCTAAATTGAATTCACCACTTACCTTAAAAAATAGTGTTACTAATCCAGGAATGTATAAATGTTTTAATTGCAACATATGTCGTTTTTTAATGACAGACATCATTGAGCTAAAAGTGGGTGGATACACCATCAAAATAGAAGGAAGATATAATTACAAATCTAAGTTTATTGTTTATTTATTATTATGCATTTGCTGTAATTCCTTCTATGTGGGGCATACTACAAGACAACTCAACAGACAAATATATGAGCATAAATATGCTGTCCTTACAAAAGATGACAAAAATGCACTTAGTAAACATTATAAAAATAACACAAGATGTCATGTAGATTTTAAATTTGTTGTATTGGATGAAGTAACAAATGTTACTAATAGATTTGATGCAGAAGATGAGTTGGGTTGGAAAGAATATTTATGGCAGGTTAAATTGAATGCTTGCTATCCACCTGGCTTTAATGATAGATCTGATTTTGTTGCCTATCTCAAAAGAAGGAAGTTGCATCATTAACAGGATGTCATGTGTTTTTAGATAGTATTTAAGGTACAATGTTTTTGTTACACATTATTCAGTTTGAGGAAGTCCGATTTGGATGAAAGCGCTTACTATTTGTTGTGACTAAGTATTTTGGATTATTAAATTGTTTTTATTTCATCTTCTGGCTGGGCTTGTGGTTCTTGGAGAAAGATTATTCTGTTCCACTGAGGTATGTTTTTTGTAAAAATAGAAAAAACTTTCAGGTTAATATCTAATAATTAGAATGTTAACTTGGAGGCATTTTTGATGCCAAAAGATAGAAATATAAAAAACTATTAAAGATGCACAGCAAAACCCAAGCTAGAGGATCTTTTAAGAAAAGCAAAAAAGTGCATTTATCAGCCACAAATTAAACAGATGCATTATTGCATTATTTCTGTTTCAGATTTTTGGGAATACATGAAACCTGAATAGGCCAGTACTATTGTGTAACCTGTCCTAGTATCAAACATTAGTTTGATAGCAGTAGGTAATTAAATGTCAACAAATAAATAAAAAAATGTTAGCTATTTAGAGTAATTATACTTTAAATTAAAGAAGTCTGTGGACCCAAAAAAGTAAGCCAGTCATGCTTGATAGAGATTGTATAAATTAAAATGCTTTCCCCAAAATTATACTGTGTGTGCAGTAAAAGAAAATATGGCTTGCTTTGCAAAAACAGTTAATCTCTTGCAAATGTTCAGCTTAGATATTAATAACATATAGCTGTGGGCTTACTGTAAAGGCATCCTGTTATAGAAAAAATGAAGCTGACTTTCTGTGAGCTTTCAGATGCAGAAATAAATGAAATAAAATACAGACACTTCAACTGATGCAAAGATGATGTGGAGAAACTTTTTGTGAACTCTTCAGATACAGTAAGGAAGAAAATAACTAAAGGAGGACATAAAACAAAAATATTTGTCATTTCAACAGGAACTGTCCAGGCTAGAAATAACCATGGACTTTTTCATGACTCAAACAGAAACCAGAAGAACACGTCACAAGGACATTAAAAATAACATTGTTTGACATTTAAAAGTATATAAACTGGACAGCAATTTCACTCTTTGGTGATGTTTTTGGACTGAGTGTGCGTTAGTCTGTAATTATATGCATCTAGCTGTGTTATAATAGAATTGAAATAATTCTGACAGTACTAACTGTTTGGAAAGAATTTGCACTAATACAAATAAATATGAATGGATACAGTAGTACGGTGTCAGCCTAGCTCGCTGCTAATAATATTTTACAATGGCGAATCTAGCCCACTGACTGTGACCTTTTTTATCCATTACAAACAGTTCATTTTTCATAAAGGCCTTACATTTTTCGTGAGTTCAACAGATTGACAGTTCCAGTGCATCAACAGATCAACAGTTCCAGTACTTCGTTGGTGGATACAGAGTGACACCGTAGAAGCTGTCCTGCGATGTTCCACCATCAATTTGTCTGTTGAAGGACACAGTGTCTTCTAAGTGACTTCAGCCCGATCACCTGTTTGTCATCTACGCAAAATACGATAAATTCTTCACAGTTATAACATGGATGCCAGTACAGACAGTTAACTTTACAATGCCCACATATTGTAGATATAAATTGACATGGTTTAAACCTTCTGTGTCAGACATGAAATGCAAATCTGAAATGTTTAATGTTCAGAATTTAGATGACAGTTGTGTTTGTAAATACATAAATGCCTATAATCCATACATAAAATGTACAGCAATTCATACTGTTTTTTATGTAAAAGTAACTTTCCAAACTTATGTCTATCTTGTCACAAGCTTCTAGTATGTAAGCCATACCATAAGATATATCCTATTCTAATAAACAACCTGTTTGAGTCTTGCCTTGTTAGTTCTTCACATATACAACAGTTAAATGTAACTTCTGCAGTCACCTAAATCTCATACAGTACGTGTATGCAATTATTGTCAATAATGTAATAGACTACATAAAATGTTATTTATAGTAAATATTGCACATGCACAAAAATAAGAAAGTTCTAATATAGTAGTACAGTGTGCTATAAATATTAACCTTTTAAAGAAAAGGTTTTCACAGCTTTTCAAAATTTCCCCAGAGACAGTAGTAAGGGACAATAATGCCATTAAGAGGAACAGACTCAGCATAGCATTCAGACTTTACATAATGACATTTCTGGTTTAACTTAAAAATCAGATAGAGCCCAACAACATTTACTAAGGGCACAAACTACAGAGGTTAATCTGACAAGACAGAAAAAGCCCAGCAAGGTTTACAAGAGATACAAAATACACCAACTGACATTGGGCAGGATTCAGCAGAAATAACAGTTATTTCTCCTGCTGATATATATCAACAGTCTTGTTTATTGCAGACTCTGCCTCAGTGGCAAAACAAAAAAAGAAATTTTGTTTCAATATGTTGGCATTTAAACAATGGTTGACATACACTGTGTGGTCTATTTGAAATGATGCTTTATTTAAATGTTTTTTTTTTTTTTTTTTTTTTTTGCATTTATGTATGCCAGTTTGGGTCAGAAGAGGATTCATCAACAATATTGGCAAACCCCTAAAACATGTTCCAGTACTATGGGAGTTATAGGCATTGATTCCCAGAATGATTTACAGTAAACGTTTAGTATTGTCAAAATCAAAGCACATAAAAAATGTAATACAGAAGAAGCTACAGTAAATGCTTTGGCAGATGTCAAAGCAAAGCAAGCAGCTGAAACTGGTGAGGGTCTAGACTCACATCACTGTTTTAAACACACAGACAAGGTAATGCCCGTTTTCTCCATTTAAAAAAATTAAAAAAATATCTAAAAATGATCAGACAGACAGTCTAAATAGCATGACAGAAAAAAACAAAATAATGTTTTGGTCAGGCAAGATGGTATACTAAAGCAATTCCGTCAGACAGTTAATGACATTCTGCAAAATGCAGATGCAGCTTTAAAATCAGTTTCTGCCAGACAGATAGATACAGACTCAAAGATTACACATCTCAAACTCCACCTAGAGTATGACAAAGCCAGAGTGCTAGATAGTATAAAAGAAGTATGCAGTATTGCAGATGCACATAGGAAATGTACAAAAACAGCTTCTAAACTACGTGGGAAAAGGAAGCGGACCTAATACATGGTCTGATAAAAGAACAGGGGGAACACAAGCAGCTTCTGCTCCACCAGGGGTAGAAACAGATACACAACCAAGTTCAGAAAAACAGGTGATATGTTTTACTTGTAAGAAAATAGGCCACATTAAACAGGATTGTCCATATTACAAAACATGGAAGGAAAGTCAAAACAAAAGGGTATCTATGCAGATAATAGTGCTTCTTCAAAACCCCAAAATAGGGAAAGAAATCAAGATAAAGAAAATACATTGACAGAATCAGTCACAGCAACAAACACAGAGGGATACAAAATAAAATATAAAGTATGCCCTATGGAATACACAGAATCTCACACACGGTGCAAGTCAAGAATTAAAACGTGAAATTGAAAGTACAAAGTACAGATTAGACAGGGAAGACACTAACAGTCAACAGGAAACAGAACATGCAGTCTGTGTAATCAGAGACATAACCAGGAAAGCAGATCAGAATGAATATGATTCTGATTAGGGGTTTGTCCCCCCACCCAAGTAACCTTTCTCACAAAATTTAAACATGGGGAAGATGGATGCCCATTGGTGGATGTATGGGTGGAAGGGACACTATGGAAAGATGTCCTACTTGATATAGAGGCAGCAGTTTCAGTCACTAACAAACAGTTACCTGTAAATCAGTTCAAAAAATCTTACATTCAAGGATTTGATGGCAGCACTTGCATGGCCATAAGCAGTAAGCCAGTTAAAATATGTTTCACAGAAAATGGATCTTCAATGCAGGATACATTTCTTATGAATTCCAGTTGTGGAACAACAATCCTTGGGGTTGATATTCTCGGCAAACTGGGAATAGTAATTGATTTCAATAACAGGGTTTTATGGTCAGCCACAACAGAAGACAGTTGGGCTACAGCTCAGCAATTTCCTTGCTTTGTAATTGACGTAAGTAACTATAAAAAAGACATTACCAAGCGACGTTCACAACTGCAGGATAAATGGGAGCAAATAAAATCACAATTTCAGCCCTTGTGGGCTACATCAAAGACAGACTGTGGCACGTTAGTAGTACCAATGAGTGTAGGTAATCCTTTGGATTACATTCCTCCTTTTCAGAAGCAATATCCAATCCCCAAAGAGGCGGGAGAGGATATGAAGAGGTGTATAGAACAATGGGAACCGGTAAATCATAAATAGAAAAGAGTATATATGCAAATAACCTGCAAACATCAGCGTACACAGAAAAAAGAGGTAAGCAATGAACAGAAGGAAGGACAAACCCTTTGCCTTATTGAAAAGGGGAATTACAAACACTAACAGTATAATAAAAATGGTAAATTATAACCAGTAGAATATGGGAATAAACCTCCCTATAACCCAGATAATGGCAGGTAATAGGCATTAAAGCAATAAATTAACAGAATGCAGGTTATCAGTTGGCAGCAAAGTACAGGGATCTTTTAAAGCAATGCAAGACAATGTTAGTATACAAAACTCAATGTAAATTAATTAAACAAAGGAGACAGGAAAAGACAGAAAAAATAAATATTACTTTACTGGTTTAATAAGCCAGGATGGATTCAAAATAAACACAAAAAAAAACCCTACAGACATACAGACACAGAGTAAAGTTAATACAGATACAGTGTAAAGTTAAAGTTAATACAGATACAGTGTAAAGTTAATACATCATCATCATCATCTTTCGGCTGTTCCCATTAGGGGTCGCCACAGCGGATCATCTGTTTCCATTTCTTCCTGTCCTCTGCATCGTGTTCTGTCACACCAACCACCTGCATGTCCTCTCTCACCACATCCATAAACCTTATCTTAGGCCTTCCTCTTTTCCGGTTACCTGGTAGCTTCATCCTTAGCATCCTTTTCCCAATATACTCAGCATCCCTCCTCAGCACATGTCCAAACCAATGTAATCTTGCCTCTCTGGCTTTGTCTCCAAAACCTTCCAACCTGGGCTGACCCTCTAGTATACTTATTCCTAATCCTGTCCACCCTCATTACACCCAGTGCAAATCTTAACATCTTTAACTCTGCCACATCCAGCTCTAACTCCTGCCTTTTTGTCAATGCCACTGTCTCCAATCCACATAAAATAGCTGGTCTCACTACCCTCTTGTATACCTTCTCTTTCACTCTTACTGGTTCATCTGTCACAAATCACTCCTGACACTCTTCTCCACCCACTCCATCCTGTCTGTACTCTCTTCTTCACCTCTCTTCCACACTCACCATTACTCTGAACTATTGATCCCAAGTATTTAAACTCATCCTCCTTTGCCACCTCTACTCCTTGCATCCTCATAATTCCTCTATCGTTCCTCTCATTCACACACATATATTCTGTCTTAGTCCTGCTGACCTTCATTCCTCTTCACTCTGGAGCATATCTCCATCTCTCCAGGGTCTCCTCCACCTGTTCCCTACTCTCACTACAGATCACAATGTCATCTGCAAACATCATAGTCCATGGGGACTCCTGTCTGTTCTCGTCTGTCAACCTGTCCATCACCATTGCAAATAAGAAAGGGCTCAGAGCTGATCCTTGATGTAATCCCAACTCCACCTTAAACACGTCTGTTACTCCCACTGCTGTCACACTACTCTCATACATATCCTGTACCACTCTTACATACTTCTCTGACACTCCCGACTTCCTCATACAATACCACAACTCCTCTCTAGGCACCCTGTCATATGCTTTCTCTAAGTCTACAAAAACACAATGCAACTCCTTCTGACCTTCTCTGTACTTCTCCATCAACACTCTCAGAGCAAACATCACATCTGTAGTGTTCTTTCCCAGCATGTAATACAAATACAGTAAATACATTTACAGTAATGCAAATGGCATATGCAAAACTAAACAATGCAATTGAATGTTGTGTATGCAAGTCCACATCTACATCTGGAAATGGAGTAACATTTAAGGCAGTACCTATGACAAATCTTAAATGACAAAAAGTTCTGTGGTAACAAGATATGGTCAACCCCCCCAACCCCCACATTAAAAGTACAGTATGTCTCCAAAGGCAGCTTATGCATACAGCAAACAGAATCAATATTGGTAAAAAAACAGTGACTGTAATGTCATATTTTCAAAAGAATGTCTTACATAAAATATAACAGCAAACAGTCTTATAAACAAACTAGTACAGCAAGAACATCATTAGTCAGACTAGTGTAACTGCCATCCTGGCAATAATACACAGGAATACATACAGGTAGTAAAGTACACAGTAATTAAAAAACTTAATAAAAACTTAGACAAATAGCATTTTCAGCTAATAAAAATCCAAGCAAAAGCAGCACACCATGTTGGTTCATAAAAATCAGTGTAAGTTAATAACAATCAAACAGTATCAGTGCAGTAACAGTCTGTTAACAGTCTTAGAAAAGTTTAAATTTGTTTCTATAATAGCAATCTACGGACAAGACAAGGAAATCTAAAAAAAATTATGCAACTAAAACAGTTTCAAAGATAAAATGGGAAGAGATACTGAGATATAATAGGTAATGAGAGCAGGGACATCATGATCGGATACCTGATTTCAATATATTTTTGGACATGCAAAATTTGTTTGCAAAGGCAAGTAACAAGTCAAATTGTTGGGTTTTTAGCCACATTCCTTACAGAGGGAAAATGTCATTACATGTAGTCCCTGTAGAGGTTGCACATACAGGTTTTATGTTTAAAGAATCTTATAAAAATAGAGTTGTAAAACAATCAGCCATAAAAAAATTTACAGTTGATGAAAACAGAAAAAGGGATACTAAAAGAAAGGGACAGTCAGAGTTGCTACTTTGCACCAACTCTGGTCATGTGAAAAAGCTTGAGCATAAAATAAAAACAGCATGGAAGTTAACACATAATACTTCTTTTAAGGAAGAGTTGAAAGAGTAAAAATTCTGTTACATAGAGTATGCAGTTCCAATAATGAGAATTACTCACACATTACCAGAAGACATGGTAAAAAAATCACCAGAAAAAGAGGGGGGGGGGGTTCATGATAAAAAAAAAATAGGGAAAGATTTTAAAACAGCTGGACATAGGAAATTGTGTTATTTCAGGAGCTGAATTTTTTCACTAGTATGGTGCCACTAAGGCAATATGAAAAGTTACTAAGTTGATAGCAAATGCAACTTATGGAGCTATCTCAGATATAACAGAGGAGATGTGTTATAAAACTGTCAAACAAGTAACTGTTGTTAACAATGAAGAAAGGCTATTAAGTACAGATGATCACATTTTCCTGTAAATTGCTTTTTTTTTTTTTTAAAAAGGAGGGAATTGATAGATATTGTAAATATTCTTTTCCCAAAGCAATAATGAATACAAGGTTTTGCCTTGTAAAGCAAGGGTTAACTTGACAAGATTTTGAAATAAATGCTTCTGTGTAACTGCAAGGCTGACAACTACTGGCTAAGTGGATTGTTTTCAGGATGGTGTGGTACAATAATTTCTGCATTAATTGCTCTTATCGTCATTATGTGCTTAATTACAACAGTTTGCATGTGTGTTAAGATTTGTGTATTAATCAAGTAACAGCCATTGGTAATGTAACACTCTTTAAAGAAATAGGCTTAAATGCAAGGGATTCGTATTTTGCAACAGAACAAGGGATTCAAAGTATTGAAGATCGTATTGTGTTGTAAATTGTCTTACAATTTTCTTGGTTTTAATTAAAAAGGAGACTTGATAGAGATTGTATAAATTAAAATGCTTTCCCCAAAATTATACTGTGTGTGCAGTAAAAGAAAATATGACTTGCTTTGCAAGAACAGTTAATTTCTTGCAAATGTTCAGCTTAGATATTAATAACATATAGCTGTGGGCTTACTGTAAAAGGCACCCTGTTATAAAAAAAAGGAAGTTGACTTTCTGTGAGCTTTCAGATGCAGAAATAAATGAAATAAAATATGATGTGGAGAGACTTTTTGAGAAGTCTTCAGATACAGTAAGGAAGTAAATAACCAAAGAAGGACATAAAACAAAAATATTTGTCTTTTCAACAGGAACTGTCCAGGCTAGAAATAACCATGGACTTTTTCATGACTCAAACAGAAACCAAAAGAACACGTCACAAGGACATTAAAAATAACATTGTTTGACATTTAAAAGAGTATATAAACTGGACAGTATGTTTCACTCTTTAGTGACGTCTTTGGACTGAGTGTTCATCAGTCTAGCTGTGTTATAATAGAATTGAAATAACTCTGACAGTATTAACTGTTTGGCAAGAATTTATAATAATACAAATAAATATTAATGGATACAGTAGTACGGTGTCAGCCTAGCTCACTGCTAATAATATTTTACAATGCTGACTATAATAGAATGGCTCAAAAGGACATGATCTTATAGAAGTATATTTTGTAAAGATATTCTTGAAGACACTAGACAATTTGATTATTTTAAGTCCATTGAAAAAACTGATTAGCTGTCATTTGGTCACAAGATAATGACAATAATTTAAAATAGCATTGTGAAGAATTATGATGTCTTAAGAGTAAAGTTTAGCTGTGTGAAATTTAAAAGGGTTTCTTCTATGATAACACAAAGATATTTAGAAATGTTAGTTTCTTTATGAACTTTCCTAAGGTTGATTAAGGTGTATCCTATCCTTAATGCATACAGTGAGAGCACTGATTGACTGATTAATGTCACCACACAAACGATAGTTTATCATAAACTATATTTACCATCTTACTGGGCAGTGCAGTGGTGCTGTGGTTAATAGTGTCACCTCACAGCAAGAGGTTCGCCGGTGCAATTCTTGGCTGGGGTTCCTTCTCTGTGGAGTCTGCATGTCCATCCTGCATTCATGTGTGTTCCCTCTGGGTGCTCTGGTTTCCTCCCACATTCCAAAGACATGTGTCTGAAGCTTTTGCCTCTGCTGAAAATAGGCTCTGTCCTAGTCAAACCTTTCCTGTCAACAAATGTTAAACAAAATAAATAAATAAAAGCTAAAATGGCACAGAAAGTTCAGAATCGGGGGGGGGGTCATACATGAGAAATATAGTAATCAGGTGTAAAATATAATCATCTTTCTTAATAGACCATTCTAAGTCTGGCCAAATTTCCTCCCAAAGGTGAGAATCAGACTCTGTACCTTGTGCCTGTGAGTCAAACACCTTAACGATTATACCAACCCCCAGTTCTTAGCTGTATATAATCTTTTTCATCACTATCCTTTCTTATTTAATTTTGTACTTATCCCTTTAAATTTTCTCCTTCTGTCTTTTACCCTTTTACCATTTTTTTTCTTTTACTACCTCCCAGTTTATGTCTTCTTCATCACTTCTTTCAGAACCTTCTTCTATGCTCTTTTTATTATTTTTTCTCATCAAATTTTTCTTCCATTTTTACTACTTCTAAAATTTATTTTCTTTGTTCATTTTCTTCTCATTCTTTTTTCTTTTTCCTTATATTTATTTTCATTTTTGCAATTCATCCACAAATGTCCAGTTTTGTTACATTGATAACATTTCAATTCACATTTTTGCATCATGTCCCATTTTTCCACAAATATAACATTTTCTTTTGTCATAGTTAGTTATCAAATGCTCTTCTTTTCCACAAAAAAACATGTTTTGGGCTGTCCCCAGTATTTTATGACACCCGTATTCCCCTCCGCATGTATCATGCTTGGCATATGTACATTTTTTCACTTTCTATTTTTAACACAATATTACACTCCCAGCCACCAGTCCATAAACCCCTATTGTCATAAACTTTTGCAATGTCCAGCACTTCTTTACGTAAAGTATTCAACTGTCCTTTCAAAATCTCTTTTTCTACCTCTATTCAAAATTGCACATTAATTTTCTTTTTTGTTTCCCTGTTAAATGCTTTTACCACATAAAGATTCCATGGGTTATAGTCTTTCTTTTTTAATATTCTCCAAGACAATTTTCCATTGGAAAAAAAACATTTCAAATATAATGTCACAAAATGACTTTTTGTTAATAAGAATAAGTCCTCTTTCTTCATGCACTTCTACACCCAAAGAAACTATTAAATTGTCCCACAACTCATAGTTATTAATTTCTGCACTTTTACACTCAAATGAACTATTAAATTGTCCCACAACTCATAGTTATTCATTTCTGCACTTTTACACCCAAAGGAACTATTAAATTGTCCCACAACTCATAGTTATTAATTTCTTTCTTTTATTTGCTTTGAATCCTTACCATGTACTTCTGTTTTGCATTTTCTTCTGCCTTCTTTTCTGTTACCCCCCTTCTGTCTTTTTTAACTTTCTCTGGATATGTTTTTTTTTTCCATCTCACCACCATTCTTCAGGATTGTATCTGCATCATCCTTTTGTATTTTCTCCATCATGTCACCCCAGGAAACATTTCTTTCATTTACTGGCTCACTCTGATTTACCACTTCTTTAAGCAAATCATCCCACAACCCTTCCAGCTGGAGAGTAGTAATTATACATCCATCATTTACTGACTCATCTCCATCAAACAGATTTTTTTGAAACATCTCCTCAGAATCCTGCACACATTTTTCTCTCAGTATTTGCTTTTTCCATTTCTCTCACCACTCCATCATCTCCTTCTCTCTCCATCTGCCTTTCTGTTTCTCCAGGCTGCTTCTGTGTCTGGGATGGAAACAGGATGTGCTCCTGCAAAATGGGTTTCACTTGCAACAATGATGAGTAGGGGACGTTCCCAATGCCCTGGCCAAATTTCCCCTAGTAGAATAAATACCGCCTCATGTCTTCCCTGAAATGAGGCTACCAGCCTATGGGACTAACTGGGTCAACAAAGGATAAATCCACATAAATAAATAAATAAATAAACAAACAAATAAATAAATTAATTAATAATTGCTTTTCTGTCAGCCATCAGAATTAAACTTAACAAGGTCTTACTGTGTCTAGGCAATTCAGATCCTGTATCCCTACTCAGAAAAAATAATTTCCTTGGTTACCTCCATTTGCTCACCCAGTATCTCTGATGCAGTACTCTGTAAGGAGCTTTTAAAGTCTGACAGCTTATTACACTACCAAGACATATGTTTCCAGTTACCTCATTCTTCCCATTGCATCTCCACCATTTGCCATCTTTCTGAGGAAAAAAATTCTTTGGAGTCTGCTTAGAGTAGAAAAAGCTTTATGCCTTTCAGCGTTTGAGACTCAACAACTATTACTTGTTAAAATGGAAGTGAACTCAGATGGATATCACACAAATGAGGGACAGTATGTAGACAACTCAGTCTTAAAATATCACTTAAAGGAAAAATTGCAACTAGAATGGTGAAAAGATGAAGAATTCTTTAGAGTCTGCTTGTGGTATAAAAGCATCTATGCAAACACTTCCAAGAAAAAAAATTCTAAATCTTGTAGACTTTGTTGCATATTTGGGAGCCATATGCATGTCCTTCCATTGTTTCTTTGTGAATTAGTTATCAAATCTCTCTTCACAATCTTTTCTAACCTACTCTGATGGATTCCTATAGTTATCATGCAGTTTTGTGCCTACTAATTATCCCTTTTTCTAGCAGCAGCTTCTGTCCTAGATGTAACTAAAAACTCCACTAGTGCAGAGCTTTCACTTAGGATTCTCATATCCCTTTTTCTTTGCCTATACTCTGATATCAGTCCCTGATAAGGCCTGCAGTACAAATGTTTTCTTGGCCTCTTCTCATTCTATTACCTTTTCTTCTCCAATTATTTGTTCCCAGTATCTTGCTTTCTTGCCAGATCCTCCAGTAAATTCCAGCCCCCTCTTACCTATTCTCTGTACCCCTAATTGCAGTCATCCATATTGGCAGAGTCACCTTTCTTCATTCTCATGTTGGCTAGTTCTTAGAATACTTTCTGATGCGTTATGAGTATAATATTTTGTGTGACTGTTGTTATTCTCCTTAAGGATCTGCATACAGTACCCCACTCTCTCCTTATTTCTTGAACTTCCTCCCTGCTTCATCATCATCACGTCTTTCCACTTTGAATTGTAGATTACTACTTCTGTTATGTACAAGAGCCTTAACTGTGTAGCTCTAAAATATCCCTTCAAATCAAGTTATGCTAAACCACCTTGTTCCACTGGTAGGATCAGCGTATCCCACTTCACTCTTACCCCCTTACCCTTCCAGATAAATTTCTTCAACTGTTTATTAATTACTATGCAGAACTTCACCTCTGGTTGATAAAAATAGGCCTGACCTGTGTGCAAAGGGACTAAAACCTTTTCACTGCTTGTATCTTGCAATCCATGTCCATTGACAAGAGCTTCCAGTTTCTCAGTTGTTGTATTATCTTTTGTTTAGTCTATTCCCACAAATCTTTAGCTGCCACAGCAGAATCCTTTTCAACCCATACTCTTAAATACTTTATTTTGACATGCCCCAATAAATATGAGTATTGCTGAACCAATTCATGCATGTGTTGGTACATAGTTTACATCTCTAGCCTTTGTTTTACCTTGATTAATTTTATAACCCCCAAAAAACTGAAACTCAAACTATTAAAATGTTAACACAACACTGAGATGTCCATTTCAGTTTTTATCCAGTACAAAATAATATCAGCAAATAAAGCCAACTTTTCTTGAGTACCATATCAATTATATACTTGAATTTCTGAGTCCCTTATTTTCATTGCTAATGGTTCTTAATATAACTCAGATAACAAACGGGAAAGAGGACACCTCATCTGGTTCTTCTGTTCAGACAAATCTTACTGGAGAAGACCCCTCCCAGTTTGATTTTTGCCTCCAACCCCTCATATATCATCCTAAGTAACAAGATGTTTGCATCAGGGAATGCAAATGCTTCCATTGCGCTACTCATAAAATCTCAGCGTACTTTGCCAACAACAGTGATATTTTTCTTATATTCTGCTTCCAGCTAGATCATCATTGTTCTATTAATGTTGTCAAATGTTTGCCTCCCCTCCACAAAATTACATTGATCCATATCTATCAATTTTGGCATCACCTTTGCCATTCTTTTAGCCATTATAGACATGAACACTTTATAATCATGATCTAAAACTGAAATGGGCCTATATGAAGTGCAATTTGATGAGTCTTTATAGTCTTTATTAATTACAGCCACCACAACTTTTTTTCCAAGATGCTGGTGGTTCCCCTCCTTTTAAAATGCTATTAAGCAAAACCTTCCAGGTCTTTATGAGCTGTCCCTCCTAGCTTCCAAACTTCCACAGGAATATTACCCATTCCTGGAAACTTCCCTGCAGATTGGCTATATATCACCATTATCATCTTATCTCTTCCTATTTAATTGTTAATTTTTGAGACTCATCTACTTCTAACCTTGGCATATTTAAATCTTCCATTTGTGCTTTTTCTTGACTTTTACACTTCTCTTTTTTATACAGATTTTCATAAAAATTCTGAAGTTTCTCTAATACACTTACAGGATCTCTGGTTATTTTTCTGTGTTATAGGCTCCCTAAGCTTGACAACAACTCTTTCTACTTTCTGTTGCCTAAGTTGTTGTGCTAAAGGTTTTGTGGTCTGGAGTTATTATCAAAAACAGTTGCTTAACAATCTTTCTAAACTCATACATATTTTCCAGGTACTCCCACATTTTCTCTTTAGCACTCTACTTTTGCATCTCTTTTTGATCTGTGAGATTCCCCTTATTCTTCAATACTTAAACCTTTGCCAGTCCCTCTAAATAATTCTTGTTACTTCTTAACCATATCTCTTTTTTGTATTCAACCCTATTTTTAAACTCCACTTTCATTTTATCCCAATCACTAGCTATAACTTCTGAAGTACTTTTTATCTTCCCTAATAACCCTCAAATAATGTACCTGTTCCTCTATTTTTAGCAGGTTGACAGGGAAGTGCCAGTGTTTCATTTTTATTTCATTACCCTGCTTTTTTTGTTATTATTGGCGCATAATATGAAGCAGTTATTGAATGTATGTCAACGCTCTCAATTAAATACATAATTCCCTGTGAAATATAATGTCTATGTAGATCTAACCCAGATATTGTACCTTGGGTAATAAAAAGCAAATTCTCTCTGAGTTCTTTTGCTACTGAATTCATGTCTTCCATAGCAAATATTTTCATAATTTTTTCAAACACCTTTATTGAATTATCACTTGTGACATAGGAAAATTTACATTCATATAAAAGTAATCAAACTATATTAACATGACAAACATTATGCTTCACATATATTGCTATATATCATATAAGCTAAGCAATATTACATAAATTATTCAATTCCTGCCTTTTTTTAAACAAGAAACATGTTTATTAAACCATCACTTACTACACAGACAATCATACATTTATATAAATGAAAAAAAACACACTGGCACAGTCCTAACTGCAAGCATTTTATATCAAAAACAATACTGACACACCAGTTGCAAATATTATACATCACTTATAATCTACCCAATCTTTCTCATCAGACATTATATAGCTCATTTAAGTCCTGCTGCCTTATAGACCTTATTCCTCCCTTGTATGTATTGTTCCCACAATTCCCATTTATTTCCTATGTAGTTTGCTCCTACCCTTTTCTAAAGATCTGAATTCCAGTTATTTTATCTCTGTTACTATATTCACTACTTCCAGTATAGCTGGTTTACAGTTTGATTTCCATTTTCTAGTGATTGCTTTTTTGGCAGCCAGCATTATTAGACACAGCAAGGCCTTACCATGTCTAGGCAATTCTGATTCTGTATCATAACTCAGAAAAGTCATCTCTCTTGTCAGACCAATCTGCCCACTCAGCATCTCCGACAGTGCATCCTGCAGTGAATCCTTAAAGTCTGCCATCTCACCACACTCCCAGAAAATATGTTTCCAATTACCTCTTTCTTCCCCTTCACACCTCCAACACTTAGTGTCTGCCTGAGAAAAATTGTCTGGAGTCCATTTGGGGTATAAAACTGTCTATGTAAACATTTCCATACAAAAATCCTAAATCTTTTAGATTATGTTGCATATTTGGGATTCATACATATATCCTCCCATTGTTTCTTTGTGAATTGCTTATCCAATCTCTCTTCCCAATCATTTCTAACTTCATCTGATTGTTGATTATTGTTATAATGCAATATTCTATATGCTCTACTAATTATTTCTTTTTTAATGGCAGCTCCTGTTCTAGATTCTATTAAAAACTCTACCAGTGCTGGTCTTTCATTTAGGACCCCCCTATGTCTCTCTCTCTCTCTCTTTGCCTCTGATATCAATCCCTGATAGGGAAGGCAATCTCTAACCTGCAGTCCAAATAAATTCTTGGCGTCTTCACATTTTACCATCTTTCCCTCACTAGTTATTTGCTCCCAATACCTTGGTTCCTTTGCCAGTTTTCTCTAATAAATTCTGGCCCCCTCTCCTTTCTTCATTCCCGTGTTGGTTTAGTTCAAAGAATACTTTCTGCTACTTTATGGATATAATATTCTGCATGGTTATTGTTATTTTCTTTAAAGGCTGGCATCCAAAATCCCACTCTCTCCTTGTTTTGTGAGCTTCCCATGTGTTTCATCATCATCCCTTTCCATTTTTAATTAGTTTTCTGCTTGTGCTATATACAGGAGTCTTAACTGTGTAGCTCTGAAATACTCCTTCAGATTGGGTAATCCCAATTTGCCCTGCTCTACTGGAAGAATCAGCTTATCCTACTTGACTCTTGCTGTCTTCCCCTCCTAGATAAAGTTCTTCTGCTCTTTACTAATTGCTACTCAGATCTTCTCCTTTGGTTAATAAAAATATGCTTGACCTGTGTATAAGACTAAAGGGACTAAAAACATTTTAAATGCTTGTATCTTACTATCCATATCCATATAACAGAGCTTCCATTTTCTCACTTTCTGTATTATCTTTTTAGTCTCCTCCCACATATCCTTAGCTGCCACACTAGAATAATTTTTAATCCATACTCCCAAATATTTCACTTTATCATGTCCCCATAAATATTGGTATTCCATAACCAGTTCATGTGTGGGTCCATAATTTACTGGGTCATTATCATATGTCCAAATACTCACAAGTCCGAACACCAAAACTTCGAACTGGGAAGTTCGAGGTCTAAAAATAACAAAGCCGCAGAACATCAAATTCTTTCCCAGGGAAAGAATTTGGTAGGCTGTTCTGCAGCTTTGTTATTTCCTCCACTGTGGTGCAATCTTGGAGTTGGTATATTTAAGTAGGGGTGTGTGGGGGGCTTCACTCTCCCACATTAGAAACAGTATTTAGTGTTCGTGTGTTTACACGTTTTATACCGGAACAGCAATTTTTTTCCCTGGGAAAAAAAATGCTGTTCTAAGTGCTTGACGTATTTAGTTTTTGAACTTTTGGGTTCAATATTTACATAGTCGAAGTTTTGACACTTTGACTATGTGATATAGACCCAATTTACTGCTATTACTTTTGTTTTAGCTTTATTAATTTTGTATCCCAAAAAGATTTGAAACTGTCTCAAAATGTTCCACAACACTGTAATGTCTTTTTTCTGGTTTTGCCAGGTACAAAATAATATCAGCTGCAAATAAAGCCAGCTTTTCTTGACTACCATACCAATTATATCCTTTAATTCCGGAGTCCCTTATTTTCTTTGCCAATTGTTCTAAATATAATGCAAATAATAAAGGCAAAAGAGGACACCCCTGCCTGGTTCCACTGCTCAAGCAGAAATCAGAAAGGTCCCTACCCACTTTAATTTTCACCTCCAATCCCTCATATATTTTCCTAATCAACCTTATAAATTTTTCAGGAAATGCAAATGCTTTCATTGCCTACTCATAAAATCCCTGCTTACTCTGTCAAATGTTTTTCTCTGCATCGAGACCCACAAACAACAATGGTGTTTCCTTACATTCTGCATCCCTCTGGATTATATGTAATCTCCACCTTAATTTTGCTCCACTTCCTAGCTATATTTTCAGAAGAAGTTTCTATCCTCTCTAACAGTTCCTGAATAATCTCCACTACCTATTCCTTAAATTCCTCTCTTTTCAACAGATAGGTGGGAAAGTGCCAATATTTAATTTTTATTTTATTACCTTGTGTTTTTCATTTAGCTATTATTGGTGCATGATCTGAAATAATTATTGGGTGGGTATCAAGACCTTCAATTAAATGTACATGTTCCTGTGAAATGTACATTCTGTCTAGCCTAGCCCAGTTTTTATATCTTAGGGAATAATATGTACATTCATTCCAAACTACTATTAATGAATTCACATCTTCCATGCGAAATATTTTCATAAATTTCTTCAAAAATCTACCCTCCTTTATTATATTTTCCCTCTTGGGGTCCCAGACACATCTTCACTGTTGCAAATAAAATTCCAGTCCCCACCTATAAGTAATATTCCTTGCTGAAAACTGATTATTCTTCCAGAATTTTCTTAACTCCATTATAGCAGTTTTAGGTGGAATGTAAATACATGCCAGTGTAATCCTCCCTCCTTGCCAGTAGCCTCTTAGCACTACAAATCTGCCACTATTATGTTTTTCATCTTCTTCTATCACTATTGGACCTCCTCTTGCAATTAATATAAATACTCCTCTTTTCCTTTTTCCCAGGTATTCCACTGAATAACCATCCTGAAAACCTTTCTATATCAAATTCACATGTTCAGTCTTTCTAAATGTGTTTCCTGTAACATAACTATTTGCACTCTACATTTTTAATATAGTTCACTACTTGTTTGTATTTATCTGTGAGACCATTTATATTTAAAGACATTAAAGAAAGCATCACTGTATTAAAACGTTATTATACCCACCTTTTATGTATAATGTTTAGTTCCAGCTTTTATGTTACACGCATACACTGTTTGGCAGGTTGAACTTTTGCCATATATGTTTGAGCCTATGTCACATCTTCTAAAACTTTTTGTTTTATTGAAAGCCCTCAAACAAAAAAACAAACACACCCAATACCACCCTAAAACCTATTAACACACAAAACTATGTACACCTTCAAATATTGACGTTTTACCATCCTAATGGGAACAAAAGTCCCTAACTGAGAGCCACACTCATAGACTTGAGTTAACCTAAAAGAAAAGTCATCCATGCTAAGACACATAGTGCAGCCTGTGCTTCTACTAATTGCTGATTGTTTTTGTTTTATCTTTATAGCTCTCCCAGCTGGGAAACCCCTAAATGTATTTAGAGAACATTAACTACCTTGGGAAAGACCCTGGATGCTTTCAGAAAAGATTATCTACTTTGGGAAACCCCTGAATGCTTTCAGAGAGCATTACCTCCTAGCCAATTTCTCTTTTCTTTTTTACCCCCTTAGCCAATCACTCTCCAACAGACTGTAGCCCATTTTTCATTATCAGATTGTCTCCATGGAGACATGATAACCCAGGCAGCCACTTTATGTTTATCAGATCGTTTCCATGGAAACATGAAGACCAGCTGCAGAATTATTACTGAGCATACATGTATTTGCTAGAAAAAAGCCTCATAGCATTCAATGTTCTTTTTCATTTACTTGCTCTTTTTTAAAACGTGTTACTAAATCAATCTAAGGCCTTTAATCCAGTCATTTCTCCATGCAAGAATGAGAAAAAGCATATTTTTTTTTCTTTTGTCATGCTTTTCAACCAGGCTTTTTAAAATACATTTTAGTGCCTACATTTTTTAAAACTGAACAGAAAAAGAGAGAAGAAGGTAGAAAGAAAAGAAGAAAGAACAACAGCATCCCTATTAAACTTAAAATAATTGAAAAAAATACTTTATAACATGTTAAGAAAACCACATGTCACACAACTGCTAATATTTAATGAAAAAAAAAATCTTTACTTACAGTTAACTTTCTCCCTCCTCTTCCCCTCTCCAAAGCACATTTCTGAACATTTACCCTCCATGCCAAACTTATCCGATGTGCTGATGATTCTACCATAATATGCTCTGCCCCAACACTCCAAAAATTACAACAAATTACCCAACAATCCTTTTCGGAAATAGAAAAATGGCTTTCTGACTCACAACTAATACTTAACCCTAAAAAACTCAGCTAATGTTCCATTCTTCTAAGGCTACTAACTCATTTCCTTTTTTTTCAAATTACATCCTTTGACAATACCCCCATCACACCCACGACCCATACTTAAACTTCCACGAGTAATCATATACCACAATATGAAATGTGACAAACATACAGCACAAACTTTCACAAAGGTGCACAAAAAGCTAGGTACCCTCTATAGATGTAAAAATTGCCTAACATCTGAAAGTATAGTTATCATTGCAAGAACTCACCTTCTCTCCACTCTTTTGTATGCTTCCCCTGTCATAACCAATCTAAATAAGGAGACTTAAATAAACTATTTTATATAACAAAATACAACATTTTCTACTGATTCACCATTTATATCCCATCAATCCCTTAGAAAGCTATCGTGGCTAGAATTACCAAACCAAATTACTTTCAATCAGCTTACCATGGCCCAACAAATCCTCTATCACCCTAAGCAAAAGCTATACCTACAAGGATTCCTTCACCACTATGCTAGCAACTGACCACTAAGAAGTACCAATAAAGCACTAACTGATATAACTAAAAGCAAATATAACTCTGGGGACTCTCTCTATTCTACTACTGCAGCTAAAGCCTGTAATGTACTCCCTCTTATCATCTGGTCAGTACACAACACACGTGACTTTAAGCATCTTCTTAAGTGACATTTAAGTAACTCATAGTCCTGTACATGTACTTACTCTGAATAATATCTACAAACCCTCCTAAACATGCTTCCTATTCTCCTATCTAACCTCTTTTCCTCTAGTAGTCTATAGAGCAGATGGCATTCTTATTCTTATTTCATCTATTCAGATGCTTTCTCTTACAGTTTACTGTATATGTTGGTGTATCTACTTATATCACCATCATATACTTTCACCACCAATCACTAATTAAAATATATCTACCAAATAAATATTCCAGTTAAGTGTGTCATTACTATTTCTGCTACAGTCATGTTCTATATCAGCCAAACTCTAGTCATATGTCACAATTCTGTTTCCTAATGAATGTTTTAGCCCAGAGTCAGACATCTGTTGAACTACAAATGTTGTCTAAGTTAAATGTTGCATTTTGTATCTTTACTTGTATTGGATTTTACTATATGCTCCTTATACTTACTGTTCTATCACTGTATTTGACTGTATTTAATACTGTTTTTTAATACTGTATATTTTTATGTTTTTATATTGTATGTATTTTTGTTCAGAGATTTTCTCCCCAGGCCTCCGCTGAAAATGGGCAATCCTGCCCAGTTGGACATTTCCTGGTAAACATATGTAAAATAAATAAATAATAAATAAAGTAAATAATGACATGAAGTAGGGCATATGCTTTAGTGTCCCCACAAGTCCAACAATTCTGAAAAAGTCCAATATTTCCAGGTTTTCTTGTTCTGTCATATTTCACAAATATAATTATTGCATTGTAATCCCATATTAAGATACTGATTTTATTACAGTTCATATCTGAAATCCTGTCTCTGTTTCATTTCCAACATACTCTTGATATTTCTGGTCAACTCCAGTGCTCCCTTCCTTGTCTCCAATATTTTCCATTGAAAAATTTGAAAATGTTTCACAGGAGTCCCTCTGAGGTCTTTATTCCCAGAAGAAAAAGAAACAGAATCCCCTCCTATTTCACAGATTACTTTTTGTTGGACAAACGTTTGTATTTCCTCCTCAGCATGTACTTCATCAAAAAAGTTATTTTGTCCCCCAGGAAGAATACCTTGAAGACAGCTGGGTACAGCAGTTTGAATCTCACACCTGCATCTCAACCTTCCCTGTATAGTGGAATAAATTTGCTCCTGTTCTGTTTGGTATACAATGAGTAGTCATTTTTCCACAAACACTCTGCTGTCTCCCACCTTTAGTACTTTGTCCTTCTGACACAATTCTGTCAGAATCAACTCCTTCTGCTAGTAGGATTGCATCTTTACTATTAAAGGTCTAGGTTGCTTTCTTATAGCTAGGTTTGGAGCATATGCATGATGTGCCCTTCCAAATAACAAATCCTGCTGTAGAATAATAGTCCAATTGCTTATTTGTGTTTCAAAAATGAATGCAGTCTTTCCCTTCCAGCTTCTCTGGTATAGATGAAAATCTTAGATTTTCCATACATGCTCTGTCCTCTGATTATATTATTTTTGAAACATCTCTTCCTGCGCAGTCTCATTTTTAGCCAGCCTTTTCATTATCTTGACCTCTGATATTTGCAGCTTTATCATTGCATCTGAATATCTGTTTAAAGCTTCTTTCATTTGTCCCAGCCTTTTAATGTTTCTGTTGATATGTGCCATGAGTGTTTTGTTTATTTTAACCAGGTCTGTATGCAGTTGTCTTATATTTTCCTGTAGGTTATTGGAGGTCATGTCTGAAGGTTGCATTATTTTTTGCTTAACAGCTGCAGAACTTTCCCCACTCAGAGTTTCTTCCTTACCTTTTGCAGCTGATTTTTTCCAGGTCTTCTGTGTTTCTTTATTCCTGGCATCCAGGCAGTGCATTGACTAGCCAGTTAATGACATTTACCCATAAACACAGGTCTAATGGATTTCTCTGCCGAGTTTCTGTTTTCACACTGGGAGAACTAGAAATAAGCTGTGATTCATAAATTTCTTCATAAATCTACCTTCTTTTGTTATATTTTCCCTTCTAGGTCCCCCAATTCATCCTCACTGTTTCAAATCAAATTCCATTTCCCTCCTATAAGTAATATTCGCTGCTGAAAGCTTATTATTTCTCCCAAAATTGTCTTAAGCTCCATAATAGCAGTTTTAGGTGAATTATAAATACAAGCCAGCATAACTGTCTTCCCTTGCCAGTAGCCCTTAATACTTAAAATCTACTGCTGTTATGTTTTCCCCTCTTCTATCAATATTGGAGCACTTCTAGCAAATGATTTAAGTAATTACCTTTTCATTTGTCTCTGATATTCTACAGAATATCCATCCTGAAATGCTTTCTTTATCAAATTCACAAGCTCAGATCTTTCTAAATGTGTCTCTTGTAGCATTGTTATTTGCACTCTGCATTTCTTAATATAGTTCAATGTTCTTTCCTTTTTGACTAAACCTGTAAGACTATTTACTTTGATGATAATATGCTTTCCATGATAATATGGGAAGTGTTGCCATTATATTAAAAAGTTATTATTCTCACCTATTACATATTGCAACTTTTGTAGATATCTATTTCCGGCTTTTGTGATACATGCATCCACTATAGTTTGCCAAAATGATCTTTCATACATATCCATTTGAACCTATGTCACATTTTACAAAACATTTTGTTTTAATGAAAACCCTCAAAAAAACAAACAAAAAAAAAAAAAAACAGAATACCCTCATAACCCTATACCTTAATAAAAACACACAAAACTATGTACATCTTCATATAAGGAAGTTTAACTTAAATAGACAGGTGTAGACACAAGCACTATCTGTCCTAAATTTAAGATTATCCATGCTAAGATGCATGTTACAGCCCCTTCTTAACCCTAATTGCTGTCTCTTTTTTATCTTTATTCTCCTTCTAGATGTGGCAAAAACTTGCATGCTTTCAGAAAACATTAATATTTAGCTTTAAAAAAAACAAGTGTTCTGATGTTAGCTTGTCTTTATGGAAACATAAGAGAAAATGAAAAAAATGTAGCTCTCAGCTGTAGGCTCCTAAAAACATGCTGGGCATTTTTTTATTTATTTAACATTTGTTTACCAGGAAAAGTCTGACTGGGACAAAGCCCATTTTCAGTGGAGGCCCCGGGATAAAAACTCCTGATGCATGTCTTTGGAATGTGGGAAGAAACTGGAGCACCCAGAAGAAACTCACATGAAAGCAGGGAGGACTCTGCACAGAAGGCACCTCAGATGAGAATTGAACTGGAGAACCTTTTGCTGTGAAGTGACAAAGCTAACCATTGCACCACTGCACCACCCAGTATTGCTACTGAAAAACTTTCATTACATTCAGTGTTCTCTTATTTACTTGTTTCCACGCAAATATTGTTATTAGATAAAGCTAAGAGTCATAATCCATACATTCACCTGTGCAAAAGTAAGAGAAAATATTTCAGCTCAACATATATTATGATCTGTGTACTTTTACATCCTATCCCTCACCTCAATAGCCCAAGATTACAGCCAATTATCTTACTCATGCCTTTATCCCCATTTTTTTCTCTTTTTCACTGGAATGTCTACATTTCTTAATACTAAAAAAGATGAACAAAAGAAAAAAAAGAAAAGGTATCTGTTCACTTTATTATCTTTATCACATATAGCAATAACTGAACATGCTTTGCCAAATAACATACAATTTATATCATAAAAATGTTTATAGAAATACTGTTAAGAACAGAAACTGTTTTATTTACAGTTACATTTTTCCTTCTTCTTCCCTTCCCTTTAGTGTCCTTCCAAAAATTAATGAATTGAGGCAAATGTCTTTCAGTCCCTCACAAGCTTAAGAAAGTCAACAAAAGTCCATCCTGTCCACTTTTTTCTTGTACAGCCATCTTTCATAAATTTGATTGATGCTTTATAATATCACATTTATTCACCAGTTTCTGCTTTGTTGGTCTTCTTTTTGCCCGTCTCCATCTCCTAATTCCAGGCTCTGGTTCAAATCCAAGGTATACCAATTCTTTTAATCAACTCTGCTGCTTTTTTCTGCCTCTCAAGCATTTTCCTTTGGATCATTGGAGATGGTTTTACTGGAATAGTCTCCCTATGAGCTTTATTATTAGTAGAATGAAAAGCAAAGTTCCCTACATCCTGATGGCTCGGTTTTTTTTTGGACAAACTTTTATATTTCTTTCTTAGCCTGTTCTGCATAAAAACTGGCTTTGATCAAAACATTCTGAGGACAGCTGGATACAGCAGCTTGAATCTCACACCTGCCTCTTGACATTCCCTGATTGCTGGAATAAATTTGCTTCTCTTCTGTCTGGTGTACTGTGAATAATCATTTTCCACAAGCACTCTACTGTCTCCAACTTTCAATACTTTGCCTTCCTGCTACAGTTTTGTCAGAATCAACTCTTCCTGCTTGGAGGATTGCATCTTTTCTAATATAGGTCTTGGCTGCTTTCTCATGGCCAGGTTTGGAGCATACACATGATGTGCCCTTTCAATTAACAAATCTTGCTGTGGAATACCAGTCCAGTTGCTTATTTGTGCCTTCATAAAATAAATACAGTCTGTTCCTTCCAGTTTTTCTGAGACAGCAGAAAATCTCAGGTTTTCTCTGTGAAGTCTGCCCTCTAATTCTACCAGTTTTTGAAACATCTCTTCTTGAACAGTTTCATACTCTGCCAGCCTTTTCTTCATTTCAACCTGTAATTTTTTGCAGTTATATCAGTTCATCTGAATATCTATTTAAAGCTTTTTACATTTTCCAGCCTTTTCTTTTTTGAATTGATATACTTTAATGCTTCATTTATTTTAATCAGCTCTCAGCACATTCAACTTATTTTTCACTCTAGGCTACTGGAAGCCATATCTTGCCCAAAGCTGAATCTTGAATTGTTTTTTGGTGAACAGTTGAATGATTCTTCTTAATCAGTGTTTTCTCTTCACCTTTTCTAGTTTATTTTCTTTCAGGCTCTTTAGGTTTCTTCTTTGCTGGCATCTAAGCAGTGTACTTACTAGCCGGTAACTGAATTTGTTAAAAGTGGCTGGATTCCTGGCCCTTATCTTTCAGTTTATTTTTTCACACTGGGAGAGCTGAAGTTAAGCTGTTGATCAGTGTGCAGCCATGCTGAAAGTCCCCATGATCAGGAGATATATTGACATAATCACTGTATACCACTCTTACTATAAAAGCCTCCCAAGAGAAAGTTATCCAAAAAAATGTTCCCCCACATATTCTACCAACTATATTACTCAAACATAAAGCATCCCTACAACTTAACATAGTAACCCTCCCACCATACCTATTACCCAAAGAGCACAATCATAAAGTTTCTCTTATAGACAAACACATTCAAAAACTGAGAAAACTAATAACCTCATGCATATCAAAACTAGCCCTAAGTGGAGATATCCACCCCAACCCTGGCCCTACTGTCTCCAACCCCAATCCTCATAATCAGACTAGAAACTACAACTTCTCCCATATTACAGACAATAGAAAGCCAAATGATTTCCTTCTACTAAGCCTAAATATTAGAAGTATATCCAACAAAGCCCATGAACTCCATGCCACCATAGACTTGTACTCCCCAGATATAATCATCCTGACAGAAACCTGGCTAAAACCTCACATTACCAGTGAGCAAATACTCCCTACAGGTTATGGCATACTAAGAGTAGACCGGCTAAACAAGAAACGAGGCAGTGTAGCTATAATATTTAAACAACATCTAAACATCCAGATCTTAAAATCATCAGCTCCACAAATAGGCAATGAAGAAATAATATATACCAACCTCTAAATAAACCAAAACAAAACCATCAACATAATTGGATGCTACTTCCCACCTGGCCAAAACATCCCTCCACTAGAAAACCTCCTGAGCTGGTCTACCCACCATCTCCCCCAAGAAACTATCATTTTAGGTGATTTCAATATTGACTGGCAATCCTGTTCTGGCAACCATCCAACCCATCATGTAAACCTTCATGGCTTCACCCAACTAGTCCAGTCACCAACCAGGATAAATAAAAACTCCAGCAAGCACACTACCCTGGATTGGATACTAGTCAGTAAGAGCCCCCAGTCATATATAACAGGCTGCTTATCAGATAGCCTCAGTGATCACTCCCCAACATTCCTACTGTAAAAATACCTATACCAAGCTAAACCTGTCGTCTACCATCAGATACGTAAAAAAATAAACTTTAACCCACTCACATTCATCTTATCCCTCAAAGAATGTAACTGGCATTCCTCTAAAGTATCTCAGTCTTGATGACGCGGTTGCATTTTTTAATACTACCTTCCTGAGCATCCTTAATTACCATGCCTCTATAAGACTTTCCAGAATCAAAGCACAACCCTCCCCATGGCTACAGAAAACCACTAAGTCAGAAATGAAAAACAGGGATAAAGCCTGGGAGCACTGGCGCAAAACCAAGACTCCCTCAGCTAGACAGAAATTCCTAGAACTACGCAATAGAGTTAAAAAGCTAATAAAACAGGACAAATTCCAATACTACCAGTCGGCCCTAGACTCCTCTGAACACAGCCCCAAACAATTCTAGTCCTCCATAAACTCCATCCTCTACCCAGGTAGTCAGTACCCCTCCTCCTAACATCCCTCACTCCTCAGAAAATATTGCTACCTCATTCAACACACACTTCACACAAACTATACTATCACTAGCTAAACAACACAACCCCCCTCCCCTCCAACCCACACCTTCAACTACTAATCTCCCCACTGCCTTCTCTTTTTCTCCTGTACCTAACTCCAACATACAAAACTCTTAACTAAACTTAAACCCACCAAACTAGCAGCAGACAACCTCCCAAGGGAATACCTACAAATCGCAGCTGATGCTCTGGCCTACCCAGTATCCATCTTGATCCATCAGAAAGTTATGTTCCCACACTGTGGAAAGTATCACATATAATTCCCCTCCACAAAGGCGGACCCTCCACAGACCTAACCAATTACCGCCCCATAGCTATTCTCTCTCTCCACTCTCCAAAATACTAGAGAGATGCATACACTCTCAGGTCTCAGACTACCTCCTTGCTAACAACCTTCTTTCCAATACTCAGCATGGTTTCCGACCAAACCGTAGCACCACCACTGCCTTACTCTCCTTTACTAACACTATCCTTCAGCATAAAAACAATGGCTATCTCTCCTCTACTACTTTCCTAGACCTATCTAAAGCATTTGACATGGTCCCACACAAACAACTTATCTCTGTCCTCAATAACCTATCCTTCTCACAATCAGTCACCAACTGGTTTCAGAGTTACCTGTCTGACTGCCAACAATGCATTGTATGGCAGAATGACATATCTCCCCAACTACCTGTCTCCATAGGGGTTCCCCAAGGATCCATCCTTGGACCCCTACTCTTCTCTGTTTTCACAAATAATCTAGCCTCTGCCACCACACATGTCACACTCATACAATACGCAGATGACACGACCATCATCTTTGGGCGGGCAGGCAGAATAAATTTGCACCCATTGTTAAGTTTGGTTTTAACTGTCAGGTAAATTCTGTGACTAGGACTAGTAGTTCCAGTTTCCAACTGGGTAACAAGATGGTAATGCACTACACTACTGACTCTAAGGAAATTGAAAAAAATATTTGTAAAAATTGGACATTATTACAAGCGGGTAGTTATATCTGTCGGTTATTTAACACCAGACCGACCTTTACATGACAAATTTTAAAGGACTACTGGAAAGTACAGGAAATAGGGGTGGTATTTCTTCAACTAGAAGATGTGAACACTGTTCTTATTGTAAGTTTATTAACATGGAAAAGAATGGTGAAGTGCTGAGGAAAATAATTGCATAGAATAGACAAAAAGTGTTGAATTGCAACGCACAAAGGATTATTTATTTAGCTACCTGCGATGCATTTTATATTGGAAAAACTATTCATTCATTGAAGCAAAGAATTTATCAGCATGTGTACAGTATAAAGAAAAAGGATAATAAAAGTTCTCTAGCTAGACACTCTGTATATTTTTCCTGGTGTTAAAAAAATTAATTTTTTGATTTTGGAACAACTCTCAATGGAAGATGTCACTGGGGACTGGGAAAATAGATTGCTGCATAAAGAAATGAAATGGCAGCTTAAATTTGATGCTACCTATCTGCCAGGACTAAATGAGAGTATTTCAATTGTTAATGAATTAAAAAGAAGGGCACAACAAGTTTAATGTTTTGTTTTTAGTAATAATATGTTTTCATGTGTTTTAGGACATTTTAAATACAATTTAAATGTGTTGTAAAAGTGCTTTAACACCAGCATGCTGAAAGTAAATGTACTGGCTTACAGGAAGGGAGTGTAAGCAGTAGCTTTGCTATTTAATTGTTAATTTGATTGAGTAACTTGGTTCTGAAGATGTCTATGTCAGATGAAAGCGCTTAACCGTTACTTGTGGATTTTATCTCTGTGGATTAAAAGGTATTTGCTGTGCTGCTAACTGACTGACTTGGTTCCATTTTTAAAGAAGAAACATCTTTATTAAACCACCACTTACTACATAGGCAATCATACACTTATATAAATGAAATTAAACCACACCAACACAATCATAGTCGCAAGCATTTTACATCACAAACCATACTGACACACTCCCATTTGCAAACATTATACATTACTTACAATCTACCCAACCATTTTCGATCAAACAACACATAGCTCATTTCATTCCTGCCTTCTTTTAAAATTCATTCCTCCCCTGTATGTATTGTTCCTACAATTCCCAGTTTTTCCTATGTAGTTTGCACCTACCCTTTTCTAAATATCTCAATTCCAGTTATTGTATCTGTTACTATATTCACTACTTCTAGTATAGTTGGTTTAGATTTTAATTTCAAATTTCTAGTAATTGCTTTTTTGGCAGCCACCATAATTAGACACAGCAAGGCCTTACCATGTCTAGGAAATTCCAATTCTATATCATAGCTCAGGAAAAATCATCTCCCTTGTCAGACCATAAACTTAAAATTTTTGAGAACTCTTTTTCAGTCATTGAATATATGCTGCAGAAATATATTTAGCCCATATTTTGGTAGCATAAGATTTTACAAGTGGTGATGCAGTCCTAATAACAATGTAGCTCTTGGGACCAGGAATATTAACTGAGTTACCTACTCATAACTGAAAACTCCATTTACACTTTCAAAATAAATGTAAACTACCTGGATTTACAGGCAGAGAAGCTGAACAACTGCCAAGAGCAGGAAAAAAGAGCCAGTTTTGAATAAGTTTCAGTCGCTTGGTTTTAAAGAATATCCTGTATAACTTCTATGTGAAAATGCAAATGATTTACTTTTGCATTTTCCTGCTTTCAGAAAGTGCTTTGAAAAGAGAGCAAAACAAAAACATTCACCCACCGTTTTTCAGTGGCACATTCACAGCTGGGGGGGGGGTGTATATTCATATCAGTCATGAATCTGTCAGCAAACCTCAGACCGTCTTCATGCTCACTGGTGGTCCATTGACATTCTAGATGGCATTTTTCCTTTGAGTGGCATTTTAAGACTGAGTTGTCTACACCCTGTCCCTCATTTGTTTGTAACATTCCTCTTAGTCCACTTTCTTTTAGCAATTCATAGCTGTTATGTCTAAAAAGTTGAAAGTCATAAAGCTTTTTATACTCCAAGCAGACTCCAAAGAATTTTCTTCAGAAAGATGGCAAATGTTGGAGGTGTGATGGGGAAGAAAGAGGTAAATGTGAACATATGTTTTGGGGGTGTAATGAGTTGGCAGACTTTAAAAATTCCCTACAGAGTACTCTGTCAGAAATATTGTGTGAACAAATGGGTGTAAATAAGGAAATGATTCTTCTGAGCTGGGGCACATGATCTGAAATGCCTACACATAATAAGGTATTGTTAAGTTTAATTCTGGTGGCTGCCAAAAAAGCAATTACTAGAAAATGGAAAGCAAAGTTTAGACTAACTGTATTTGAGGTACTGAATCTTGTAACAGAGATAAAAGAACTGGAATTGGGATCTTTTAAAAAAGGGTAGGAGCAAGTTACCTAGAAAAAATGGAAATTGTCGAACAATACATGCAGAATGCAGAATGATGTTTTGTAGGAGGAGTGAGGTTTTAGACAAGGCGGAAACTGAGCAATTTATATAATGCTGGATTGAAGATAGTTCAACAAAAGAACAAATGTGGTATATAATGTTTGCAACTGGGAACATGTTGATATGGTTTGCTTTATTTTATATAACTACATGCTTGTGAATATCTTAAGTGATAATTTAATAAAGATGCTATAAAAATGAAAGTCATAAAGCTTTCTTCAAACATGGAAACTTGTAAAATGGAATATCACTGAAGAAAACTGTTAAAGCAAGTATAACAAAATGAAAGTGGATTAGTTTGAAACTGTTGACCTGTGCATATAAAGCTGCTATTTCTAGCATTATATTTTATTACTGTTTTTTAGGTCATAGGTCCATAGGTAAGTACTAGGCTACCTGCCATTTAGGGCCATTTTAAGCCTAGACAATTCCCCTTGTTGTGCTCAAAATAACCTATCCCATGTGGTTATAGATTGGCCATACCAATGCCATGATGGATAACTATGTATGATCCCTAATGAGATCAACTGGGATTATACCAAAGATAATTTGAGGGGACCCATGCATGGGATAAAGCATTTATGAGTTTCCTCTTACATTAGTAGTACAGGGGTAGTTCTGAGGTATATTTTCTGTTTCCTATTCATAGATCTAAGTTGTGCTTGAATATGGACAGGGATGAACTTTGTTTTATATGGATGAAGTCTGTTTTTTTTTTCTAAAATTAATTACTTAAAACATTTTTTATTGCTGAATTCATCCATACTTATATTTGTTTATCTGAGTTTTTTATCTGTAGGTTACTCAGAATTTACCAGACTTGGCTGCTTGTTGGCCGATTTTTACTATATATGGTATTATTCTACATAACCAGTTTAATGCTTTTGATGTAATAATTCTTGTATTCATGCTGCATCTCTAATTCTGTATTGGGAATACATGTCATAAAAAGGGCAGTTTCCACTGGTAGAGGTATCATGGTAGCTTAGCAGGCAAATCAAAATATTAGTTTAATTTAGCAATCTGATAGTAGATCTGCAATTTTTAATATCCTTGCTACACCCTTAACTCTAGTTAATTAAATTAAGTTAAATTAAATTAAAAGGACAGCGGTGACTGGCAGCTAAAGCAGTCTGATTTAGGACTGCACCAAAAATCACTTCAGACTTGTTCTGCACTTTTGGAGAACTCAGTTAAAGAACATAATGACATTATGTTCTGTTCATAAATATGTCATGTGATGAATTATGCTGAGAGGTTGCATTTTATTTACTTTACAGCAATGATTTTAATGAGAACAGGCTGTAGCTGTCTGGAACAGTGCAACATTAATGCAGCAGGTCTGTGATGATTTATTTTGCCTCATATTTTCAGTATGGTTCCAGATTTTTATGCATAGCTCTCACTGTCTTACCTGAAGGACCAGGGACGAAGCCAATAAAACCATCAAGGATGAATGTCTTAAGGCACAGCAAAACTTAAATTTATACAATTCATTTAGTAAGCTGAGAGAAAAAGGTTTTCTATTATTTTGTTTAAACTGAGAATGAAACATGACCCAATAATATCTGCATGTGTTATTGATTCCAGTCTTCATTCTGACTTATTATATTGTTTTAAGATGGGCACAGCAAAATTCGGGGCAAAATAGGAGGTGCCCCTAAAATCAATGACATTTGGGAGATTCAGTTTTATGAAATGTAGAGATCTGCACCAAGACTTTAAGAAAATGCTTAATTCCAGATGAGAAAGAGAGAGATTAAAAGTTCTTTTTTCCTGTCACATCTGAGATGGATCATTTGATGGGTACCACACACTCATATCTCCTTGGTGTTCATTGGCAACTTACAAGATTAAGTGATCTTTGGGTCTGTATCCAGTCTCCAGAGTGATGGAGTAAAACTAATATAGAGTGACTGACAGCAGTGATTTTGAAAATGGGAAACTGACAGGGAGATTTCAACTAGTATAACTCAAAACTGTATGAAAAGACAACATTTCTAGCATCTGCATTATCTCTTGTGTAGACTTAGAAAGATAATCATGCCAAATTCTCAGGCCCATGGTTCTTATTGTAGAATTTGTTAATTCCATAAACACTTATTCTCTTATAATGCCTCTCTGTCTGTATGGTTTGCAAAATATGCATGTAATCCTGCGGCATTGCAAGGGGGCATAGTAGTGTAATCCTGTGGCATGCCATGTGTGCATGGTAATGTAATGCTGTGCATACCATGTGTGCATGGTAGTGCAATCATGTGGCATTCCATGTGTGCATAGTAATGTAATCCTGTGGCATGCCATGTGTGCATGGTAGTGTAATCCTGTGGCATTCCATGTGTGTGTGGTAGTGTAATTCTGTTGCATGCCATGTGTGCATGGTAGTGTACCATACCACAGGTGAATAATGACATGAGTTCCTGATGACCTTCATTTGTATTGCTGGGTTTGACTCGCACAGTCTCTACTTGGAAACTGCACCAGTTCTACTACAAAATGCCAATGAGCTGAAAGGATGAAGAAAAAATGCCAGAAACACAGAAGAGCAAAAACATCAAACTTAATCAGTCTTGGAGGGGTAAGCCCCCCCCCCAAAAAAAAAAAAAATTATATATACCAACTGCATGATTGCACCAACTTGAAGGGAGAAATCTTCCCAAGCAAGTGAATCAATGTCAGAGCTCACTTAGACACCACAGAGGCAATAATTTCTTGTGGAAACAGCAATCGGCATTTCACCTTTTTTTTTTTCTTTTTTTTTGCATACCACTGATGCTCTAGCAATTTCACCTTGAGCAGCTAAAGGGGAGCCAAAACAGCCAGCTAACCAGCCTAATGTCCCTGGGTGACAATTGAAGAGTGTCACTTCTGCCTTATAATCTCACCTGATTAGTAAATAATTTAAATACTAAAACAATATGAACTGGTAATGTTGGCCTCATGGCTGTTTCTATGTACCTGGCCTTCTCTGAGACAGCTGCCATATTTAGCATGTTTGTCATGTACAACATTTTCAGCATGCATGCGTGTCCCAAATTAGGGAGTATTCTGACCTTTCATTCCATATTTAAATAATTTATTTATTTGTTAACCATATAAGCGGACTGGGCACAAATGTCCCTTCTTATTGGTGATGCAGAAGTACTATATAGCTTACTGGCTTGCTTAGAGACATACAGTTTGTTAATGGAGGTTGAGGAAACTGGACCCACAACAATTTGTTAGCAGTTCATAGGCTTAACCATCTGCTGCAACTGTTTTGCATGTCGTGGAACTGGGTTAAAGTCAAATGATCAGCAGTCACTAAGCAGCAAAGCAGCTGCTATAGAACAATGTGGATAAAACTGCACAGAGTTTCAGAGATGGACTCCTGTTGAGGTGCTTGGAAAACTATAGGTGGTAATGAACCAACAGAGGGTTATTTCTGGATCTACAGCAGCAATAACAGATGTTGGCTGCCATTTTAAAAGTGTATGATGGGCAGTTGTAACTGGCTAAAACTCTAAGCAAATGTCATCATATGTGACACATAAGAGACTATACTATGGCTAACCTATCAGGAGGAGCAAGAGAGGTATGTCAGTAAAGGTGTACAGTAAAGGGTTCCCTCAAGGCATTGTAGACAAAAAAATATCTTTCTACATCAGGGGTGGCCTGTGCTGGGCCTAGCATATTTAAGAATACTGTATACAGGTTAAAATCCTACTAAGAGCATCCAGATGTGTGATATAGAAGACTAAAGCCCTGATTGAGACCCAGATGTCATAGAACTAGTGACCTGGACACTGGATGAGGCAATGGAAGAGGGCTAGCGCCAATGGTTCCATCCTAGGAAAGCCTAACTTCTAGCTTTGCATAAGGAGATAGTCACCAGTAAAAATTATAACTATAGGTCTGCATTCATTGGACAGCATACATATTTGTTGACATCAGCTGAAGCAGCTCCAAATGTTGTGAAAGCCCTAAACCATGAAAACAGCAAGTATAAGGAGACATCCTTGCTGAGATAAGTAGAAGCATTTTAAACAGAACAGAAAAAGGAAAGAATACTGGAAAACCCACAATTACAGAGGCAAGCATAGAGAACTCCTGGAACAACCACATGTTGATCAAGATTTGACACATGAATGGTTAAGAAGAGGTGAATTTAAGCCAAAAGATGAAAGGTTAATAATGGTGGCCCAGGATAATGCGCTACATACACCTTGGTTGACAAAGTCTATCGAAAAGAGGGAGATATAGTCAAGTGCAGGTTCTGTAATATGGAACTATAAACAGTTGCATATATCATTACTGGTTGCAATACACGAATGGTTAAGGGTCTGTATACTGAAAAGTACAACAATGTGGCAAGGCTGTTGCACTGGGGATTGTGCAAACACTACAGCATACAAATAGGTAAGAAACATTGGAAATCTGAACCACAAATTATTATTGAAAATGTAGACATTCGGATCACATGGCATTATCCACTGCCAACAGTTAAGAAAGCAGAAGTAAGAAAAACAGACACAAAGTAATAAAACACCAGGGTATGCAGGCAGAAATTAGAACAATGTGGGATAAAGACACCCAGACAGCTCCAATCGTAAGAGAAGCAAATGGGTTAATATAAATAATTTATAAATGTACTTAAATATGGTACCAATACATGTAACTCTGTATGAACTGCAGAAGGAGACATTACAGATTCTGATAAAAGCATTCTTGGCAAACAGGAAAGATTGAAACAATGCCAATTTTGTTTGAAATTCAGTCGTATTCTGGGTCAAAAATGGGGTCCATTCCTGTTACAGCGTTAGAAATCTAAAACATTTGGAGTAATTAACAAAGGGAGTAGGATAGCAGCTTGGCCCATTGCTACTCTAACACCAAGCAGGGTATCAGGGATAAGGCAGGTAGCACAAAGGAGTAAGATGTGTTACCCACCAAGCAGAGTGGTGGTATTCCATGAACAACACTAGGGATATATGTGGAAGCATGCATATCCCTATGGGGCTGTCATCTGCTTAAAAAGATGTCTATCTGTCAAAGGGGATTTCATAGGCCAGTGGGAAAAACACCTATCCTTCATGGCTGTCAGGATGATGGCTCTACTACTTCCTTGCTCTTGCCCCGCACCTGCACAGTTGTGGGATGGAATAAACGAGTGGATGGAGGAAAGAGACTAAATGGCGTATTTATTTATCTAAATTTGTTTATTGGGTAGAACTATGATTAAACAATAACCAATGGCAGGTAAGAGGGTCAAAAATTATAAAAAAATGTTAAGGTCAGTGAATAGTGCTTACTTCTATTTCTACTTGTTTACTATTTCCCACCTGCTGTTTTGCAATTCAGATTTAAACAGTTGCTTTATTTTTTCATAAATGTTTTGCCTATACTATATTTAATTTACAGTTTTGCACTGATTTGCCATATGCTATTTGAGTGTGTGTGTGTGTAAGTGTGTACTTGCGTGCATGTGTGTTTGTGTGTCCTGTACTGGTGTTCTACTTTGCATCTTGCTTTATCCTGGTGTATTTATTACTTCTAAGCATTTGTGCATTTTTTCTCTAGTTGTACAAGCTGCTCCTTATGAACTTCCTCATGTACATTGTCCATGGTATGGGCTGTATTTTTACAGACAACAGATCTCCAGGCCGGAAAATCCACAAGACTTTTATCGAACAGAATCTATCTTAGCTCCTCAGCCCACCAGCCTTTACAAAGTACAACAGTATCAAGAAAACAGTAATTTATATACAAACATCAATTAAAAACATTCTCAATTACACAATTAATTAATTAATTAACCAACAATTAAATAAAAACTTTCCAACCACATTCTAAATTAAGATCTTTAGGAACCAGCAGCATATCATATTTCAATATAAAAATTGATTCTTTATATAACAGTCTAGATTTAATGTCCATATTATCAAACTGTTCCAAGTCAGACTTTCTCAGTTAAGAAATGTTAAATAAATAAATAAATAAAGGCGCCACATGGCATGGTGCTTGTCATGATCTGAATACAGTTGTTTCGAATCACATGCTTACACATCTTTTTATTTTTTGTTGTAGGGCAGAGTGGAATGACATGCCTACACATCTTTTTATTTCTGTTTTAGAGCAGAGTAATGCAGTGTTTGCAATGTATGAAAGAATAATTTGTTCATATATGCCTACCTGTGCATTCTTTGTTTTGGGCATTATTCTCCATTCATCAGCTTTATAATTTGGAAAATGTTGCTTTTTAAGGGGTGACCTAGACAGGTTTTCTGCTGAGTCTATCTTTTAGGGGGCAGCTAGGAAGCCTGAATACACTTAAATAACACACAGCATTTTGATCATAGTACCATATTATTTAAATCTATTTGAGTGTGTGTGTGTGTGTGTGTGTGTGTGTGTGTGTGTGTGTGTGTAGAAGGCAGAAACATGATTGTGTGCAATTTTCCTGGCACTGACACCACTTTTTAAATATTATTTCTAGCCTAAACGGACTTTCTCTACCCATCTGTGCCTGCATGTATATGGGGGGGGGGGGGGGATAGCAAGTGCAAGACTGAATCCATCTGTGACTATGACTGCATTTATGGACTGAGGGAAATCTGTGTGTCTATATCTATGTCTAGTTCTTTCCTCTTTCCAGTGCTCCTTCGTTTATGCATTGCCCTGCTGCCTTCTTTCATTCCACTGTTTAAGGCAGTCTTTGGCCTGAACATTCTGCTTCACTTGGTTTCCACAGCATTATGTTGCTTGTCATTTCTTCATAACTGCTCTGTACTCTTCCTTCTTTCTTTTGCCTCACTGCAGCTGTGTGTTCCTCTGGTCCACATCCATATGCATGTTTGCCCCTTTTTAGATTTAGTGCCCCATTCTGTACATACTCTTCTCGCTAAACCCCTGCTGTAGTCATTAATACCTACTTCAGGGTAAGACTGACTAGACCATGAAGCCATATTTACTACATCTGTGTTTCTACATGCAGTCACCATAGCTGGGTTACTAGGCATTGTACTACTGTAGTAGCGGTTCAGAAGCTGGGCGATACATGTCTGTAATACATAGACCAATTAAGAAACATTTAAAATTTAATTAGGTAAAGTCTGAATGAATGGTGGTAAATAAATGGAGGAGCACAATGAACAATATATGCATGTATCTATACAGACATACACGTGTACTTTTCAGATGCTGACTGTGGCGTTTTCATTGTGTATATATTTAACATGTTCCACAAGGTGTCACTATAGGACATATATTAACCAGTCGCATGTCTAAATTGGCAAATTAATGATGTGCAACTTTTTCTTATGGGTCTCTGGATTTCCTTATGCCATTCAGCTGAAACACCTAATATCCTTAAAGGGTAATTTGCATATATCCCATGTTGGCTCTGATACAAGAGGTTTAAGGTATCACACAGTGGAAAGTCTAGCTTTGCTAGATTTCTCTTTTTGTGTTTTTTATATTGTTAAAGAGGTAAAAGAATTAATTAAAGGCATATAAATATTTAGAAAGAAATCATTAATATGCCTCTCAAACGTCCAGAATTTCATAGAATATCCAGGATTTTGCCATATATTTTTGGTCTGTTCTTCATAAAATTTGTGTTTTTTTTCTGGCAAATCACTAAAGACTGAAGTCACTAAATAACACACATTTCAGTTTCAGACTTCATATCCTTCAGAAAAATTCATGCTAACATAAATCCTGTTATTCTAGCAACTTTCTATGTTTGTAAGAACAATAGTTAAATTCTGTCTCCCCTCAGTATTTCATTATTTTAGGCTTTGTCCAGATTTCATGCACTGAGAGGTTGGGAGGTATGATTGTTAAGTAACCTTGCATCAAAGCTAAGTTGATGTACTTACAACCATGCATTTCCTAAATAAGCAGACAGTCAGGAGGTTTGTACCATGACTCAGAGAATACACCTAAAAGGACACATTTCTTAATGTGTGGATTTTTAATTACAAAAAAGTGTTTACTCTGTGGATTTGACTTTCGTCAGTATGTGTGCATTTTGACATACATTATACAGAAATACAGCAAACACTATAAAGAGCTTAATAATTCATGTGAATAATGGCATAGTCCCTGAAATAATTATGTTGTGATGATATGTAGTCAGCTCCTGAAAAGTCAGCCAAAACTATTTGTGCATTTCTGTTCCATGTTCTGCCATCGGCATTTGAACCCAAAGTGGGTTCTAATTAGTCTGATGACTTTATATTCCTGGTTTTAGCTATGCATATTGTTAATCCTCATGATGAATTGTCTGTGTTTGAATAATGCCTGAATGACTTTCTAAGCTGCATTCTTGTGTTCCATGCACTGGTTATTGCGGCTCATTTGTATTCAATGTGTTTTTGCCTTCAGCTCAGGCTGTGGCTGAGTTATGTCTGTGTGAGGTCCACCCACTCACATACCTATTATACCTTAAATACATTTCCTTTTCTCTTGTTTTTGACAGATCCAGCAACATGAAAAAACTAAAGGATCATTCTCTTGTGTTCTTCTCAGTCTATATATGGGGTTGGATGAAAAGGAAGGGAGAGCAAAAATGTTCTTATGTTGTGCTGTCTCAAGTATTGCTCCTAGAAACATTTTTTGCAATTGCGAAGTACTCTTACAGTCATATATCTGTCACTCTAACATACCCATTTGTTTTGCATTCTCCTTTACCCCTGTGGCTTAGGCTGTGGCTCAAAAGGGCGCAGGAAAGATCAGCTGACTTACCTGGTTAACAAAAAGTAAATTAGAAATTGTAGCTCATGGTTCAGGATATGTGACTTTTTCATTTCAGTCAGGAGCCATCAGGAATTTTACCACCCTAGTTTGTATTTAATGTTTTAGGTACTTTTCCTATCCATTCCCTGTCAACAATTATCACCTCTTTAAACCAGCCAGCATTTAGTCCAATTTGGGCAAAAGCAATGGTTGTGGGAGGCTATCCAGGCAGATATCAAATTTACTATTGATCAAAATCTCTAGGACACCATGGCAGCTGACAGGATTAGGCCACAGTACTAGCCTCCTGAACATGCACACTGCTCACGTACCTGGCTCAAGTTACAGCCTACTGAACATGCACACTACTGAACATGCCTGTCTCAAGATACAGCCTCCTGAACATGCACACTACTGCACATGCCTGGCTCAAGCTTCAGCCTTCTTAACATGCACACTACTGCACATGCCTGCCTCAAGCTACAGCCTTCTTAACATGCATACTACTGCACATGCCTGGCTCAAGTTATGGCCTTCTGAACATGCACACTACTGCACATACCTGGCTCTGGCTACAGCCTTCTTAACATGCACACTACTGCACATGCCTGGTCCAAGCTACAGCTTCCTGAACATGCACACTACTGCATGTGCCTGGCTCTGGCTACAGCCTTCTTAACATGCATACTACTGCACATGTCTGGCTCAAGTTATGGCCTGCTGGACATGCACAGTACTGCACATGCCCGGCTCAAGCTACAGTTTCCTGAACATACACACCACTAAGCATGCCTGGCTCTGGCTACAGCCTCCTGAATATGCACACTACTACACATGCCTGGTTCTGGCTACAGCACACTCTGCTCAGCATACATGTTGTATTCAAATCTCAGTTGCTGTTTATGAAGTTTGGTCTTTGTATCTCACAGCCTTTATTGGTTAATAGTACCTCAGTGAAACTTTAACTTTAATTTTTACATTTGTATTAGTTTATTCATGTATTAACTATGTAAGTGATCTAGACATCATAGACCCTTCTCAGACATGGTTCAACCCATAGGGGCAGGAATAAACTTTCCATAGGGGGCAGGAATAAACTTGCCTGAAATGAAAAAAGTCACATCTAGGAACAAGATCCAAGCTATAAATCAATTTGCTTTTCCTGTCCTAACTTACAGTTTTGGAGTGATTGAATGGCCCTAAAAAGTGTTGGATAGATTGGATATTACAACAAGAAGGATGCTTCATGCTCACCAAATGATTTATAAAAATCAGTGTAGACCAAGATTATATATTCCCTATTCTGAAGGAGGGATGAGCCTCCTTGAAATTTATTACATGTATAGATCTGCAACCATGGGACTCTACACATATCTACTGACCTCACAAGATCCAAATGTAGTGAAAGTTTTGAAACATGAGGAGAATAAATCCAAGATGATGTCTCTGCTTAATTTAGCAGAAGCATATCGACATCAAGCAGGAATGGAAATCAAACCAGAAGTGGATAAAAACCAGGCAGCAACTGGATGTGCCAAAAAACAAAAGAAAGAATATAAGGTGAAGGACCAGATGAGAAGGTAAGAAATGTGGAAAAAACATAAATATAGTTGCAAGTATAGAAAACTTCTGGAAGAGCCTTATGTTAATCAAGAATGAATGCAGGAATGGTTAAGGAGAGGCAAATTCAAACCAAGAAATGAAAGATTAATATTGGCAGCCCAAGATAGTGGGCTACATACACGCTGGTTTACAAAGTCCAATGAACATGCGGGAGAAACAGACAAATGTAGGTTTTGTAAAACTGAATTGGAAACAATCACACACCTTGTTGCTGGTTGCAACACACTAATAGCAGAGTCTGTATATGGAAAGGCATAATAATGTGGCGAGACTGTTGCACTGGAGATTGTGCAAACATTACGGTATCGAAGTGGCTGAAAAACACAGGAAACATGAGCCACAAAGAATCATAGAAAATGGGATCAGGCATTCCCAACAAACCAAAAGATGGATGCTAGAAAACTGGATATAGTGGTCCAAGAAAAGAAGACAAAAGTAGTATTGATCATTGAAATCGCCACACCTAGTGACTACAGTGTCTTACGTACAGAGAGACACAAAGTCATAAAATACCAGGATCTGCAGGCAGAAATGACAGCTATGTGGAAGAACGATACCCAGACAGTTCCAGTAGTAGCAGGAGCAACGGGCCTTATAAAAAAGAATTTACAGTCGTATCCACTCTTGGCTGACATCAAAGATTAAAACAATACTAATTTCATGAACTTTAATCATACTTTGACTTAGGAATGGGGTCCATTCCTGTCATGGTACTAGAAACCCAAAAGACTTGGAGAAATAAAACAAAAAAAGGCAGGAATAAATGTAATACATATGGATACTTTAGCCAGTCAACGAGTATGTTTTTAAGGTGGAAGGAAACCAGAGTACACAGGGAAACCTACAGAGACGTGAAGAATATAAAAACTCTGCACAGACAGTGACTAGAGATTAAGTCTGACCCTTGGAGTCTAGAGCTGTGAAATGGAGAGGTATGAACAACTGAAACACTTTACTGGCACCCACCCTACAGGATGAGTGTGCCAGAGTCAGTCCCTCCTTCCCATTTCCCCATCAGCTTCTTCAGTGTATAGCTCACTTTTAGATCTTTGGGATATCTGATTTGCAGTTCTTAATTGGATTTTAATTTTATTCTGTTTTACTGAGATACATTGTATTTATTCATGCATTAATTTTTTGATACCCTCTTTATCTTGTTCAGAGCTGCAAAAGTGTTGAAACCTGTCCTGGTAAGGCATGAGCATAAAGCACTGAATCACTCCTAACTGGAATACTAATTCATTACTAGATATGCATGCACACTGCACATATATCTATGGGTATTTACAGCATACCAGTTCACTTATGCTATGCCCTGCATCATATACATACATAACAGATCTAGTAAAATATTATTGGAGAATTCTAGGTTGGTATCTGCAAGTTATATACCCATGTTTTACTTATTTTAAATTATAATTGAATAGATCTGAAATCTTTAGAATAAAGTCAGGATACAGATACCTTTAGAGTTGATACAGAGCACAGAAAAATCCCAATCACGGCATTACTTTGGGAGTTAAAATGATTTAATTCATTTTAAACATACTGTAGGTATTTGATTATATCAACTTACAGAGTTTTTTTTATACCTGTATAAATATGAGGACAGCTATTGGAAATGGAAGCAGAAATGCATTAATTCCTGGTCAGGTTTTTGTTTCCCATCAACTGATAGTGGTGCTGCCCTTAGGAATCCACAGTTTTGTGGTCCACTACAGGACACTGCTTTATCAAGCTAGTCACAACATCAGAACACATGCAATCTTCCTACAGAAAATATTGCTAATACTGGATAAATGCTGTTAAAAATAAAGAAGATGCTTTATTTGTCATTGTATGTGTTTCTGTTAAAAATGCTAATTTACTGGCATAGTGAGGCAGGTCATCTAGGAAGGCCCTTTTCATATTCATTGTCATTAGCTAATCCTGTAAAACTGAGTATAGCTAATGCCACAAAACTGAATGGCTGTTACCTTTATCATTAAAAATGATGCATTTGTTTCATTGCATGATTTTCTATCAATCAGATAAGATTATCCCCTTTGGACCCCAAGCTGTATTTAACAAGCTCATGAGTCCCCAGACTTAAATGAAGATTACTAGATGCAATCTGATTGACTTTTTAGCCCACTGCCTGCTGATACTCTTCTCCCTGACTGGGGAATGCACTAAAATACAGACAAATCCTTTGAAAGCAGATGCATTTGCTTTTCTCATTCTGTTTTAAACTAACAAGGGTACATCATTTGTAAGTTAAAATTTAACAGTTTACTTAGTCACGTGTGAGAATATGTCCACGTGCATGTGCGAGCGTGTGTGTGTGTGTGTGTGTGTGTGTGTGTGTGTGTGTGTGTGTGTGTGTGTGTGTGTGTGTGTGTGTGTGTGTGTGTGTGTGTGCTTGTGTGCACGTGTGTGTGTGTGTGTGTGTGTGTGTGTGTGTGTGTGTGTGTGTGTGTGTGTGTGTTTGTGCATGTATGCATATGTGTGTACATGTGCATGTGTGTCTTTGTGACATTCACAACTATTATATGGTAACACTTACTGGAAATATGAAGCTTTCCTAAAATTGTTTATGAGCTTTGGAAAATAACTTCAATTTCTGGCTTTGTGAATATCCAAGTGAAAAAGTTAAGCACAAGACTAATGGTAAAGCTTCATACAGTGGTGACAAGTTATGAGGCTGCTGCTAGTATTGTCTCAAATACTTTCAAAGGCATTACACCCATTGCCATCTTTGGTTTGTTTATTTGTACTTCAAAACTATAGCTAACACACTACGTAACTGAAAATGTACTTATAACTTTAAAAAGGGAGGCATGTCCTAGTGAAAGGACAATGTATACTTGTATTGCTCAGTTTCACATTGCCTTGTTGAGCCAGATAGCAGCATAAAGGAAAAGTGTTTCAGGCAACCAAAAGCTCAGCTTGTAATAGCATAGATAATGTAAATCATCTGAAATGATGTGGTAAAAGAAGGACTAAAAGCCCACTACATCAAATATGTTTTCCTCTCATTTAGAAGGATTTTGTGCCAAGAGTGAAGACTTGGGGAATAGACCACAGGAGGATGTAGAATGTGGGAGTCTACCACTAGATTTACTTATGGAGTACCTGGAACCTCACTGTGGATTTTCTCATGGAGTACCTGGAGGCTAACTGTGGGTTTACTCATACAGTTCCAGGAGTCTAGGTGTGGATTTTCTTATGGAGTATCTGGAGGCTAGCTGTGGGTTTTTTCATGGAGTACCTGGCGGCTAGCTGTGGGATTATTCAATAAGTATCAGGAACCCAACTCTGGATAAACTTGAGACAGCTTGACCAGAGCTGCTACACTCAGGCTGTGAACTGTAAGGAATATTATGTTTCATGTAGAGACTTTAAATTAAGTTGGAATGTAAGTGACTAGATACAGAATAAAGGAAAAGTCTGTTTTTCGTTTCAAGGCAAAAAATTGAGATTTGTCTTGGATTCTTCACTGTAAATAAACTGTACTTGACTAAGAAGTGACCAGTGAAGTGACCAGTGAATCAGTGGCATAGCTGTGGGGGGGGTGGGGTGAAAGAGGTGGTCCAGCCTGGCAGCACTTTTTGGACTGTCACATTTAGTTTAATTAAAAAAAAAAACTGTTTTTTAAGGGTGTTCTTCTTTAAGAACCATCTCATAGCTGTTCCAGTCGCATCTCATCTCTATGTGTGCATGTGTTGTCACACAGACGCTCTGTCCTGTTCACCTGTGCAATTGTTTTTGTTTCTTCACTAGCTAAGGGGAATTATGGAATTTTGCTTCTTCATCAAATAAAGGAATGGTTCAATTCATGGTGCTGCTTCATGTAAGGGAATGTTGCTCTGTGTGTGTTGCTGCTTCAAGAAAGATAATTTTGCTGTGTGTGTGTGTGTGTGTGTGTGTGTGTGTGTGTGTGTGTGTGTGTGTGTGTGTGTGTGTGTAATGCCCCAGTTAAGTATACCTGGTAGTTAGTGTTACTCAGGCTCAAACCCTGTACCTTGGGTACAAGAAACAAGATCCTGAATTCTCTACCCATAACAGATTCAAGGATTTGAGTCCATAGCTCTCAACTGTACAGATTTTCACAAAATGCTTGGAATGTTTGGCTCATACTTTTGGCCTGTTCCTCTTAAAATTTGTAGTTTCTGGCAAATCAGTGAGAACTGAAATCACTAAATAATGATAGCCATTTAAGTTTCAGTCTTCCTATCTTTCAGGAAATCTATGGTAACACAACAAAATTTATTCTAGCAACTTTCTTAGATTATACAAGCAATGTTTAAAATGTGTCCCTGGTTTTGGGCCTTTGTCCCCGACCAATACATTTTGGCTTTTTCCAGGTTTCTTCTGCTCAAAGTTGAGAGATATAGTCGAGTGTCAAGTGGATTTTACAAGGAGCTGAGAGCTTCAGGGGAAGAGAAGTTCAGTGCTGCTTATGCCAATTCTTTTTGCATTGTTACTAGCACAACAGGTAATATATACGTGCTTTTGAAGCAGAAGGCTGTGGGTTCTGCTTCCCGAGTATGTAGATGGATTGCTGATACTGTACTGTACCATACTTTAAAGGAGATGGATGCTGCAGTTCTGAGAATGTCCTCCTTTGGACGAGATACCTAGCAACTATGAACCTATCAGTTTGCCATCCATTCCTATTGCAATATTACTAGCCTATCATTTTTTTTAATGTAACATAGGCAATTTATTCTTCAAGGGCAACAGTCACTTTATTTGTAGATGAAACAATGAAATAAACAAAAAAAAAACAATGAAAAAAAAATCCTGTCACTCTACTAGTATCTTGCCTTTCTATAACCAGGAGAGTACAGTTTTCAGATCTTGATGAATTCTGGTCTGATTTGTAGTTTCTGTGTTGCCCAGACCTTACTAAGATAGAAGGAAGCTTCTCTGTTCATCAGTGAAAGTGGTGAGTTTTGAGCAGCCTATCTGTCATTGGAGGAGTGGCTTCAGCTCAGAATCTGTAGTTTTATTAGCCATTTTGGGCTAATTCTATCATTTTCATCTTTCTGTTTAAAAACCCATGTTTGCGTGGTTTTTGCGCTTGTATTACCTCAGCAAGAGCCTGCCTGGGTGTCCTGCAGAGTTCTACAGCAGCAGAAGGAGAAAAGAGAGACTTTGAGTGGATTTAAGTACCTCTGTATTGCTTTTTTTTGCTTATTTTCACTAACCACACTATTCATAGCATTTTTTATTAACTTTGTTATGTATTTGAACTGTTTTTTTTTAATTCTGTTACTGTTTGCACTTTAACTGATCATTTTTAAGTGTTTTTCAACTGTTTAATTGCTGAGGGCTACACACTCAAGTGTGCTAACCATTTTTCTGCCTTGAAAGTGTTTGTATTACTGTATCTGTTTTCATTTCTGAAAAAAAATCTCTCTACTAGTTTCCCACCTTTTTATAACAAGTAGAGTCCAGTTTTCAGATCTTGCTGAATTCTGGGCTGTTTTGTAGTTTCTGTGTTGCCCAGACCTTACTAAGATAGAAGGAAGCTTCTCTGTTCATCATTAAGAGTGGTGAGCTTTGAGCAGTCTATCTGCCATTGGAGGAGTAGTTTCAGCTCAGAATATGTAGTTTTATTGGCCATTTTGTGCTATTTCTATCCCTTTCATCTTTCTGTTTAAAAACCCATGTTTGTGCATCATGATGATGCAGCACTGTTTAACTATGGTTAAACTATTCCCGGTGCCAGAAAGTCTGCTCTTCAAAATTTTCTTTAGAACTAGTCAGCTTTTCAGTTTCAGCACTCAAAACTGTTTCCTTGTGCTCAGCACTTGCTCAGAACTCATTGTAAGCATTAAATAAACTACAAATTACTACAGAACTCAACTGTCCTCACTTGTCAAGAGGAAAACAGTTCTTAGTACTTAAATTAGTAAGCACCTATTCAGGCATGTCCATGGGTCAGCTCCCGGTCTTTTCTACTGTCCACCTCATGAATCTGGGCATCTTGGGGCAATGTAGCAATTGCCTCATGTACACTGACAAGCCTCTCCTCCTACCACCCAAAACTACAATCTGTGAGAGATGCACACATATAGCCAAACTGGAAGCCAAGCTCTCTCCAGCCAAGACTGGACTAGGCAGTCAAGAGGAGAAGGTTAACACCTACACCACACCATGCTCAACACATAGTCCTTCAAAACCTACACTACCAAAACCCACACATAGAAACATAAATCACACACCCACATTTGCGGAGGCTCTCAATAAAAATCTGCCCAAGCAACAGAGACCTCCAAAGTTGAAACGCAGACAAATACCACCACCCAACACTACCCAAATGACACATAGACCACAAAATCTTTGTGCAACTCAACCTCAGCCCATAAGGCAAAACAATGTACCCAACACACTAATCATAGGTGACTCTATAGTCAGGCACACTGATGTCCCACTCACCTGGCTAAAGAAGGAGAAAGTTACTGTCAGCTGCCTGTTGGCTGCCAGGATCCACCACATAATGCACGCACTCAGGTCACTCCACAACAAGTACAAATACAACTCTGTCATTGTCCATATTGGTGTGAATGACCTGAGACATACCTCCCTGGACTACATGAAAAGAGACATGGAGGAGCTCTTGGATCTTGTAGCTCAGGCAGGTATGACCCTAGCCCTGAGTAGCATCCTGCCATTGCCCAGAATGATAACACAGTACAAGGACAAAATGATTGACTTCAAAAATTGGCTAAGCTTTTGGGGTCATTCTAAGGGGATCCAGTATTTGTCTGCCTGGGACGACATGGTCGACAGAACATGATGCTTTGCCAGAGATGGCCTGCATCTGTCGTTCCTGGGATTCTGGATACTGGCTAAGGCTCTTTCCACCCCTATAGTGCCTTTTTTTAGGTAAGGTTCAAATGCCAAATTCACCACCATAACAGATACAAGCAAGCAAACTCTGAGGGTAATGCTATTCAATGCTAGAAGTCAAAACCTCAAAATGCATTCACTCGAGACACTCCTTAAAATGGAGAACATCGACATCTGTGCAGTGACAGAGACCTGGTTCAAGGCTCCCGGGAGCACCCCTACATTACCAGGCTATACTTCATACCACACCTTTTGGCCACCTAACCTGGACCGAAACACTAAAGGCGGAGGCGTGTCCATATTCATTAAGGATATCCACACCCCCAGGCTAGTTACTCAACATAATGCATCTGAAATTATTCAAGTGCAACTAACACTGGGCAAGACTGCAATCCAGGTTGTAGCTTGTTACAGATCCCCCACCATGCCCCAGGATCCCCACTCTTCATTTCTTAAGATACTGGAAAATATTAAGGTACAACACAATACCTTAATTATGGGCAATTTCAACTACCCCACCATCAACTGGGAAAACTACTCATGTGCCAACTCATTCACTCAATGTTTTCTGGATTTCATAAATTCCATCACCTTGGATCAGCTTGTCCACACCCCCACCAGGGGCAGCAATATCCTGGACCTAGTCATTACCGATGTTCCATGCCAGAGGTCAACTCTTCGCTGGTCAGATCCCACTACAAGCTAATCACCCTAGACACCCATATCCCAACCTCCATTAAGGAAATGACCATCAACAACTAATCCAAAGCCAACTTCGTGCTTTTTAAGACAGAAGTGGCAAACTTCACAACACCCATGCAGATAGAAAAAAAGGTACGACTGCTGTATAAGCACATACACGAGTGCATGGATCGTGCCATCCCCAACGTAACCAAGATGATATCCTCCAAAAAAAGGAAGCCAATCTGGTCGTCCCCTGCCATAAACAAACTGTACAACAGAAGGAAAAAGCTGTTGCAAAAAAGAGTAAAATCCCAAGATTGGAGTAACTCCCTGGTCAGCCTCAACAAGAAGCTGTGATCCCTCATAAAATCCTCCAAAGCCAGTTACGAAAATAAAATCACTACTGATTCCAAAGACAACCACAAAGCATTCTACAGCTATGTCAAGAATCTCAATGGCAATGCACAGATCTGCTCTGAGCTACAGCACAATGGCACTAAATATATAGAACCAACCGATATTGCCAACATCCTGGCAGATTGGTTCAGTGCTAACTTTACCCTCCCTCTCACCCTCCAAAGGGCCCATCTTAATACCGGAAGAATGCAAAGTCCCTGTAATCACGGACGAACAAGTAAAGACCGCACTCACCAAAGCCAAGAACACAGCATCCATGGGACCAGACAACATCCCAGGCTGCGTACTGCATGTACTACAGAATGAACTGGCACCCCACCTAAGTACCATGTTCAGTCATAGCCTCACCTCAGGCTATGTGCCTACTGAATGGTGCACAGCAATGGTTATCCCACTCCACACAGACCCCAGAAACTACCACCCCATTAGCCTGAAGAGCCTGGTCTGCAAGGTCATGGAACGGATCATCTTGGAGCTTATAAACAAAGACACAGGTAACCTCCAAACCCTGGACCCCACTCAGACTGGGTTTGTAAAATGTAGATCATGTCTACTAAACCTGACTGACTTGTTTGAAGCAGTCACCAGAGCCATAGACAAGGGCAAGGTAGTGCACACAGCCTACCTTGATCTTGCCAAGTCTTTCGATACCATCCCCCACTCTGGAATTATAGATAAACTCACTAAACTGGGCATAAATCCCTATGTCACAAGATGGGTGGCTAACTGGCTCACTGACAGAACCCACACAGTAAAAGTAGCCGACTCCAAGTCAACTTCAGAACAGTGATGAGTAGAGTACAACAGGGTTCAGTCCTGGGTCCTCTCCTGTTTGGCATCTACTTCTCTGAAGTGCAGGCCAACACAGAAGGTCTTTGGCTACCAAAGTTTGCAGGCAACTACAAACTGGGATCCATAATAGAATCATCTAATGATGTTGACATTCTACAAAAGGGCCTCACAGAGACAGATGCTTGGTGTCAAAGTCATGGCCTCAAGCTCAATGCCAAGAAGTGCATTGTCATCCCCTTTGGGAAAAACTCTGTACCTATGAACTACCACATAGGCGGTAGTTCACTAAACACCGAAAGTGTGATGAGACCTTGGGACAGAGGTGGACATTAGTCTCTCCTTTGATAACCACATCACCACAGTAGTCAGGAAATCCTTCTACATGGTACACCTCATCACAAAAGGGTTCCCCTCTAGAAAAAAGGAGGTCATTGTTCCTCTCTACTCATCCCTCATCATACCCATTATAGAGTACAATGCCCCATTTGGCATGTATCTCACAAGACACCTACAGCAATTGGAAAGGCCACAGAAATACCTCACTAAGAGGATTACTGACCTCAAACAGATGCCATACGCAGACCGTCTCAAAAAACTCCAGCTCTACTCCGTCACTTATTGCCTACTCAGAGGTAATCTCTGCCTAACATGCAAAGCTATTTCAAACCCAGAGCTGTTGGACATGCTACACTTAAAGAAATCCCAATCTCTCCAAACCACATGCACCAGGGACCTAAACCATGTCACCACAATAAACAGAACATGCTGGAAGGATAGAGTCCTGTCCCAGAGACTTCCCATACTCTGGAACAAACTACCCATTAATGTCAAGCAAAGCTCCTCATTGGCCATCTTTAAGAAAAATCTTGATGACTGGATGGGAAATAGAAAATTCACCCATTGGATCACTTCTGCAGCACTGCTCAACAGGGGCACAGGAAAATAATTTTCTTGGGTGGTGAAAGGCAGGGAACCTTTTTGGCTAGACTTATATAGGCCCCAGGGCCTAGTACCTACCTATGAACCTGTAATATAAAGTTGTTTGCTAGCAACAGCCTCTTCATTACTTGCAGATCTCTTTAATGTGGAATTATTTAGATGACTTTTACTTCTGCAGAGATTGTGCATATTTACTGATATTGATGGATTATAATGACAGAAGTTTGAATAGACTTTCATGATGGAAATGTTCTGAACTGGGCAGTTTTTGTTATTATTGGTTTATACATTTTGTTTCACTGCTTACTGGAAAAATGTTCAAAACAATAAATTTAAAACACGCTCTAACAAGTGTGCTGTATTATACAAGGAATATAATTTAATACAATCAGGAAGGTGAATCAAAGAACACATGTATGTTTGCATGGCCCTAAGTATGTGTGCAAGGGACCTATGATTTGAAAACAGCCCAAAGGTAAACTTTATCCGCCACTAGCCAGATGCATTTTCCTTGAATGTGGTTTTAATAGTGTTTCAATGAATGTGAGTTTCAAGGGCAGAGAAGTTTCAATGCTAAGTCTGTTTTCATTGTGAGACTATATAGTTTTGTTTAGCAGATGTTTATTAGTGTTTGTGCTATAACATTTTAAATAAAAGTTTTAAATGAAATCCAAATAATCATTGTAAAAGTAAAGCATAAAGCAGTATGCACATTACAGTGTTTATGGTAAATGGGGAGAAATAGCCAAGTAATGGGACACTGGAATGGCTGCAGGGGGGTGGCTGTGTATGGGGGGGCCCATTTGACAACAATTTTGTGAGGGGGCAGCGAACTCAAAGACAACCATGGGCAGCACAAACTCTAGCTATGCCTCTGCAGTAAGTGTCACTTGATACAACGTATACAAGCTTTTTATAGTCAAACATAAAATCATATCTTCCAATGACTAGTACTGACAGCCCTTTATTGTATAACAACTTGAAAATACTGTTTATTTTATCACAATACATTTTTTAAAGACCTTTATTAAATTATCACTTAATACATAGGCAAAATATATTAACGTAAAAGAAAACAAACAATTTTAACATTTTTCAATTTAAATACAATATATATTACATATATTTTCTTTTCTACTATCATCAGTCCAACACTACAGAACATTGCTTGAATTCTTCCTTTCTCTTAAACCTCTCTCCTCCTCCTCCTGGACATTATTATGCATGTATTGTTCCCACAATTTCTATTTACTTTTACATTATTTGCTCCTTTCTTTTTCTAAAGATCCCTTTTCCAGTCTTTTTGTTTCTTTCACAATATTCAATACTTTAAATACAGTTGGTGTAGACTTTGGTTTTCATTTTCTAGTAATTGCTTTCTTGGCAGTCAGCAGAATTAAACTTAATAAGGTCTTACAATGTCTAGGCAATTGAGATCCTGTATCCCAGCTCAAAAGAATAATTTCCTTACTAACAGCCATTTGCTCACCTACTATTTCTGTTAGAGTACGCTGTAGGGAATGTTTAAAATCTGCCAACTCATTACACTCCCACAAACATATGTTCCCAGTTACCTCTTTCTTCTCTGACATAGCTCCAGCATTTTCTATTTACCTGAGGAAAAATGTTTTGAAGTCTGTCTGCGGTATAAAAATACCTATGCAAATACATGCAAGCAAAGATCATAATTAAGTGATAATTTAATAAAGGTCTTTAAAAATTGTGTTGTGATAAAATAAACAAAAGCCCTACTACCTTCCTGAGCATCCTTAATTACCATGCCCCCATAAGACTTTCCAGAATCAAAGCACAACCCTCCCCGTGGCTACAGAAAACCACTAATTCAGAAATGAAAACAGGGATAAAGCCTGGGAGCCCTGGCGCAAAACCAAAACCCCCTCAACTAGACAGAAATTCCTAGAACTACGCAATAGAGTCAAAAAGCTAATAAAACAGGACAAATTCCAATACTACCAGTCTGCCCTAGACTCCTCCCAACAAAGCCCCAAGCAATTCTGGTCCTCCATAAACTCCATCCTCCACCCAGGTAAAGTCAGTACCCCTCCTCCTAACATCCCTCACTCCTCAGAAAATATTGCTACCTCATTCAACACACACTTCACACAAACCATACTATCACTAGCTAAACAACACCCCCCCTCCCCTCCAACCCACACCTTCAACTAGTAATCTCCCCACTGCCTTCTCTTGTTCTCCTGTACCTACCTCCAACATAAAAAAACTCTTAACTAAACTTAAGCCCACCAAATTAGCAGCAGACAACTTCTCAAGTGAACACCTACAAATTGCAGCTGATGCTCTGGCCTACCCAGTATCCATCTTGATTAACCGATCTCTGTTAGAAAGTTACGTTCCCACACTGTGGAAAGTATCACATACAATTCCCCTCCACAAAGGCAGACCCTCCACAGAACTAACCAATTACGACCCCATAGCTATTCTCTCTCCACTCTCCAAAATACTAGAGAGATGCATACACTCCCAGGTCTCAGACTACCTCCTTACTAACAACCTCCTTTCCAATACTCAGCATGGTTTCTGACCAAACCATAGCACCACCACTGCCTTACTCTCCTTTACTAACACTATCCTTCAGCATAAAAACAATGGCTATCTCTCCTCTGCTACTTTCCTAGACTTATCTAAAGCATTTGACATGGTCCCACACACAACTTATCTCTGTCCTCAATAACCTGTCCTTCTCACAATCAGTCACCAACTGGTTTCAAAGTTACCTGTCTGACTGCCAACAATCCGTTGTATGGCAGAATGACATATCTCCCCAACTACCTGTCTCCATAGGGGTTCCCCAAGGATCCATCCTTGGACGCCTACTCTTCTCTGTTTTCACCAGTAATCTAGCCTCTGCCGCCAAACATGGTACACTCATACAATACGCAGATGACTCAACTATCATCTGCTCAGCCTAGTCCCTACCCAAACTGCAAAAAGTCACACAGGAAGCCTTTTCCTCTGTTGAAACTTGGTTATCCGATGCCCAATTAATACTCAACCCAAACAAAACTAAACTACTCATTTTCCAACCCACCAAACATACTCAAAACAACTCTCACTTTAACATCACAGCAAAAGACAACACGACTATATACCCAACTGAGCACACCAAATTGCTAGGAGTGGAAATAGACAATAAACTAAAATTTGACATTCACATATCCATGACCATAAAAAAAGTCCACAACAAATTAGGAGCGTTATACAGAAATAAGCAACTTCTCACCAAAGTAGCAAAGATTTCAATAGCAAATTCCCACCTTATCTCCACCCTACTTTATGTCTCTCCAATATATATACCAACCTAAGGCAATGCGATCTAAACAGGCTAGAGACCTGCTACAACAAAATCGTCAAATTTGCCACAGGGGCATCCTACCATAGTCACCACTGTCTCTCACTTGCTGAACTGAGCTGGCTTGAACTCCCTCACCTCCTTCAATGGTATCAACTCTCACTCACCCATAAACTAGTAAACCATCCAATAAATGTTCCATCCCGCCAGAATCTACTCCAACCCTATCGCACCACCAGACCACTAAGATCCAGCAACAAAAATCACTTGCAGATCACTAAAGCCAATAACCCTGCTGGTGAAGCACTATTCTCTTGCACCATAGCCAAATTATGGAACTCCCTCCCACCCACAATTACCTCCATACCATCATGCACCCACTTCAAAACTTTACTAAAAGCGCACCTAAAAACATGCTGGCTATGCCCTTGCAACTCCCACTCTAATATCATCCACCCCATCCAACCACTGCCTTTCTTTCCACTCCACTAACTACCTTGATTATAGCAAGCTCAGATGCTCATAAGCCTAGTACTTATTATACAGCAGGAACTTCTTATTGTAACATTTGTTAATGTCTGCTATGTACTTCACAGATAAAGATTCTAGTTGTCTACTGATGTACTATGTTCTTCATCTGTAAATATGTTGTAAGTAATTTCTATGTAAATTGTTAATTGCTATGTAATCCAATGTAACTACTGTCTGTTTATTTTAACTGTGGAGCTTTTCTCCCTGGGCCTCCGCTGAAAATGGACCTACGTCCAGTCGGACACTCCCGGTCAACAAATATAAATAAATAAGTAATAAATAAATCATAAACCTTCTGGACTTGGTTGCATATTTGACAGTCATAAATATTTTTTCCATTATTTTCTTTAAAATTGCTTTTCCAGTCTGTCTTCTTAATTTTTTCTAACCTTCTCTAATTGATTATTATAGTTATCATATAGTATATTTTATATGCCCTACTGATTATCCCTTTCTTAAAAGTTGCTTCTGTTCTAGATTCAACTAAAAACTCTACCAGAGCCAGTTTTTTACTTAAAATCCTCCTATCCCTTTCTCTTTGACTGTACTCTGAGATAAAGAAATGGTAGGGAAGGCAGTCTATAACCTGCATTCCAAATGTCTTCTTGGCCTCATCCCAATCTATTACCTTTTCTGCTTGAATTATTTACTCCCAATATCTTGGTTCCTTTGCCAGGTTTCTCTAGTAAATTCCAGCCTCCTTGAATATTTTTTGTATCTGTACTTGCAGTCATCCCTAATGGCAAAATCTCCTTTCTCCATTCTAGTATTGGCTTAGTTCTTAGAATACTTTCTGCTACTTTATGTATATAATATTCTGTATGATTATTATTTTCCTTAAGGGGTCTGCATCCAAAATGATGCACACTCTCTCACTCTCTCTCTGTTTCTTGAACTTCCCCTTGCTTCAACATCATCATCATCCCTTTCCACTTTGAATTATAACTTGTTATGTATATGATCCTTAACTGTGTATCTCTAAAATATCAATTCAGACCAGGTAAACCTAAGCCACCTTGTTCTATAAGAAGGATCAACTTATCCCACATAACTCTTGCCCTCTTTCCAACCCTGATAAACTGCTTCAGTTCTTTATTAATTACTGTCCACAACATCTCCTTGGGTTAATAAAAGTATGCCTGACTCATGAACAAGACTAAAGGAGCTAAAAACATGTCCACTGCTTCTATCTTACTATCCATATCCATAAATGAGAGTTTCCATTTTCTTAGTTTTTGTGTTATCTTTTGTTTACTCTCTTCCCACATATCCTTAGCTACCATAACTGAAGCCTTTTTAATCCATACTCCTAAATATTTCATCTTATCATGTCCCCATAAATATGCATATTGCTAAATCAATTTGTGTGCAGGTACATCATTTATGGCTATAGCATTTGATAGCCTTTGTTTTATGTTCATCCCAAAAAGACTTGAAACTGTCTCAATATTTTCCACAACATCACTATGTCCTTTTCTGGATTTAGCAGGTACAAAATAATATCATCTACATATAAAGTAAACATTTCTTGATTATCATACAATTATATATTTGTATTTCTGAGTTTCTTATTTTCTCTAACTATAAAGCAAATAACAAAAGAGAAGAGGACACCCCACCCTGGTTCCTCTGTTTAAACACAGCTTATCTTGGAGGAACCCTCCTACTTTAATTCTTGCCTCTGATCCTTCAAATATCCTTCTAATTAACCTTCTTATTGTATCAGGGAATGCAAATGCTTCCATTGCCCTGCTCATAAAGTCACAACTTACTTTGTCAAATACTTTCTCTGCATCAAAATCCACCAACAGCAGCAGTATTTTTTATATTCTGCTTCTCTCTGGATCATCATTGTTCTATTAATGTTATATGTTTGCCTCCTATCCACAAAACCACACTCATATCTATCAATTTTGGCAACACCTTTGCCATCCTTTTAGCTAGTATGGACATAAACACTTTATAATTGTGGTTTAAAATTGAAATGGGTCTATATGAAACTGGGTCTGGAAGGATCTCTGTCATCTTTAGGTAACACAGACACCACAGCTTTCTTCCAAGATGTTGGTTCTTCCCCTACTTTTAAAATACTGTTAAACAAAATCTTTCAGATGTTTATCATTTTCTTATCTCCTAGTTTCCAAACTTCCACAGGAATGCCATCTGTTCCTGGAGACTTTCCTGAATATTGATTATACATCACTGTTTTTATCTCATCACCTCCTATCTTAACTGTTAGTTGTTGAGCTTCATCTACCCCAAACCTTGACATAATTAAGTCTTCCATAAATATTTCCATTTGAACACTTTCTTGATTTCCACATTTCTCTGCTTTATATAAATTTTCATAAAATTTCCTGAATATTTCTAAAACCTCTACAAGATCTCTGGTTATTTTTCTCATTACATGTTCTCTAAGTTTGGTGATGAACCTTTCAATGTTCTGTTGCTTAAGTTGTTGTGCTAAAAGTTTTTGTGTTCTGGAGTTATCAAAGATAGTTAACTGCAATCTTTCTAAACTCATGCATATTATGCAGATACTCCCTCATTTTCTCTTTAACACTCTGTAGTTGCTTCTCCTCTTGTTCTGTGAGATTCCCCTTATTCTATAATACTTTAACTTGTCAGCCTCTCTAAGTAATCTCTCTTACTTGTTAACCATATCTCCTCTTTTATTTCAACACTATTTTGAACTCCATTTTCATTTTATCCCATTCACTAGCTATAACATCTGAAGATATTTCTATCTTTCCTAATAACTCTCACATAATTTCCACTAGCCATTCCTTAGATTCCTCTCTTTTTAACAAGCAGGTGGGAAAGTGTCAGTGTCTTAATTTTTATTTCATTATCCTACATTTAAACCAGCCAGTCAGTCCCACAGTTAGCAAAAAAGCAAATATTATAGACATTGCCCATATTGTAACTGGATAAATCATTTTTTGCTAACATTTCTACAATGGGTGCAGTGGCCACAGGGTACACAACCTACTAATAGGTCTCAAGTCAATGTCCTTTGACTTAAATTATCTGGACCTCTAAGAATGTGCTTATAATGACTCAGCTGGGAACCAATATTTCTGCCCTTATGAAATGAAAACAAGCACCTGTCCTCCAAAATAGTAGAAAAATATTCATCAGTCTGTAATATATTCCAATGTCTCTGCACACTCGTGTTTCTGCCATAAGTGGTCAACAAACGAATGACTGCTTGGTTGTTCACTGATTTCTGTTTATATTGTAAAGTATCCTGTCTATCCATTATAGAGACAGTATTTCTAGCACTCAGGATGTGCCCCATTGCTTAACCCCTATCTTTGAATCTAGAAATAAGATCCTCCCTATAGTGTTCATATGTATTGGTCTCCGAACAGATACGTTTGATCCTGAGAAACTGGGACTTGGGTATATTCCTGCAGATGTGAGGTGGATGAAAGCTGGAGGCATGGAGAAAGGAATTATATTGGGGGTACTTACGGTATACCTGTGTCTCCAGAGTATGATCATCATTCCTCATAATTAATACATCCAAAAATGTAATACTCTGGGAATGGTAATTGGCTGTAAATTTAATACCCCACTTATTATCATTTAGTTACCCTACAAATTCCCTTAGATATATTTCATCCGATCTCCATACCATCCAGCAATCATCCAAAAATCTTCTCCAGATGTCGATTTCATCCAAATATATATTATGTGTATTATCATAGATCAAAAACTCCTCCATACAGGCCATGAACAAATCAGCATAGATTGGGGCGAATGATGCCTCCATGACCGTCCCTTGAGTTTTCCAGTAACTTTTGTCTTGATAGTAAAAGACATTCTTAGTCAATACATGTTCAGCAAGCCCAATGAGGAGAGTATTGAATCCTGGAGAGTAGAACTCAGACTTCTGTAACCAATACTCCAGGGCATCTAGACCTGCCCAGTCAGGAATATTGGTATATAGGGCGGAGACATCCAGAGTGCAGAGTAGCCACCCTGGTTCTAGTTGGGTGTCAGCAATGATTTGGAGAAATTCTGTGGTGTCTTGAAGTCTGGATCGTACCCACCTAAGTAAAGGTTGTAAATGTCTAGTTAGAAATTGGGATAAGGATTATGTTAAGGAGCCCCTACTCGAGACAATAGGCCTACGTGGTGGGTGGTTCTGGTCCTTATGTATTTTGGGAAGAAAATATATATATTGATTAGTAGGATTCATAACCATTAGATGATATAGATCCTGATCAGAAATAATACCTTCTTCCCTAGCTAACTTCAAGAAATAATCAATTTCCTGAAAGTGGGATCTAAGGGCATACAAGTATAATGACGCCCATCCCCTAGTTGTCTCAACTCTTCCTCATTGTACTGTGCCCAGTTCATGACCACCACAGCTCCCCCCTTATCTGCAGGCAAAATAACCAAGTCCTTATTCTCAATCAATTTTTGTAAAGCTGCTGTTTCGATCTTTGAGAAGTTGTTAGCTTTACTCATATGTTCCCTAAAGTTATAGTGTAAATCCTTCAATACAGAAGTTTGGAACATAAGCACATGGGGGTACATAGGGGGTGTGAATTTGGACCTGTGATACTGAAATCTGTCACTAGATGCAACATTATTAGAATCCTTGAAAAACATTCTTAGATTTAACAATCTGCAAAAGGCAATAACATCCTGAGCTAGCTTATCGTCTGACACAAAGAAACCAGGAATAAAATTTAGTCCCTTGTTTAATACTTTTATTTGTGTATCAGACAACGATACATTTGAGATGTTTAAAACATTATTCTGATCTGTTATGTCCGAGTCATTAATTCCAGTAGGCCATCCATATTTTCTATTCTTTGTATGTTTCCTACCCCCCGACCTGCCGTTGTCTAAAGGGTTGGCTCTTTTGGATATGGGTGAATCTCCATAGTGCTGTGTGTTGGGGTCTGTTGCAGATGATGATTCATCCTCAGAGGTTTCATAATTGGAACTAGAATGTGTCGTTTTTTTCAAAATCGATCTGGGTCTCTTGCGTTTACCCCCTTTTGTGGCCATATCATTAAACCTGACCTGTTTACTTGTATTACTAAACTGGGTTCTCTTATCATAATCTGCTAGATCCCTCTGAAATTTTCTCATCTTGTTAGACTTAAGATATTGCTCCAAATTAACCAAGTCCTTACTGAGTTTATTGAGACAAGTTTGGTATACTGGCAGTCCTTCATATGTTTTGATAATCTCACATAACCTAGTAAGGTCTACCATATCTGCTTCAATAGTCCTATCATAATAAGCTGTTAGGATTTTAACAAAACCCATTGATGCTTGTTGTTGGGCAACTGCCCATTGTTCAGTTAGTTTCATATCAATTTTGCTCACCAAAGGCTGAAGGTGAACCCTCAAGCCCCGTGGAGCCATGTCTTTGGCCAAATAGGCCTTGAATAATTTTGCATGCCAGACAATAGTTCTTAGGGACCTCATCTGTTTGGTTAAATTCTGAAAATGTGCTTCACAAGAAGCCTCCATAGTTATAGGAATGGGATTGTTATGTATATTAGTGTCCATGCCCAGGCCAAAAACACCCAAGTCATCCTTGTCGGCTGACAATCCCTTCAAAATGCTGGTCAAATCCATGGCAATGGGTGTTGCAAAAAAACTTTACCAATTTGTCAATAATAAGCAAAATTCCAGATCTGCTGCCCCCTGATGGGACATAAGGTCAGATTACAACAAAGGAAATATTAACTTTGATGAGCCGACCAGCAGTGTCTAAAATTATTGTTCAGTAACTACTCACTAAAACTATTACAAAAGGCCCCGTTGGGGTCTAAGTTTCAATTAGAATAATCATTAAACCGCACAGCAATGCTACATTCGGAATACTGCATTAAACCAACAATCCATTTCCTAAACCAAAGAGGACAATGATAGCCCTTGCTCACAATTCTAAAATGGCAACAATTACATTTGTATCACTAAGATCTCATTAAATGTGAGGCAATGCTATGTCCACTTGTGCTATCATAAGTAGAGACCGAACAATGATAGCCCTTGCTATAACTAATGAGTAGAAAAAAATTTAACCATACTGCTGGAACACCCCATTGTAATAACTGCAAATCCAAGGAAATATATATCCAGTATAAGTGTTGATTCAAACCAAAAAAAACCCCACCAGAAGCTGCAGATCAGTGGGTCAAAACAAAAAAGTGCAACCATATAGAAAATTAAATTGCACACCCTTGTCAGAATTTGCCAGCTTCATCAGTAGGGTTACAACCACCCTTCAATAAAGCCATGCACGAAGACCATTTAAAAAGTGATATTTTGACATGAAAAGAGAAGATTGCCCAAAAATACTGTCGAGGATTAATCTTATAAACTATAGGTAATAATCCCCTATTTGTTACTGAAAACTCACTATGCACTGGTTGATAGAACAAATGAATAATTCAAACTAAATCCTGGGTCTGCCCAAGCATGTCAAATATAGTATGAAAGGGTAGAGTCCAACTTGTACATATGGATGTGCAAAATACCAGAAAATATATAAGGTGCCCTAATGGACTGTACTTAAAGCAAGGCACTTGGGTTAATATTGGGATTGTAGGAATAACAAACAACCAGTGTATTCATTCAAAATCTCTCTAAAGTAATTTTAACAAGGCCTGCCCTGACCTGCAAATCCCTAACCTAAAACAGTACCCATGATAGTTCCCAATCAATAACAGTACACTTGCAATAAAGTGATTTACATAAATCATCCAAAAATCATTGGAATATGTTTGTTATAATATAGTAATAAACATTCAACAGTTTAGTGATAATTATCCCCCTCAATTAAACAAAAATTGACAGGCCAGAATTGGTCTAATGAAAACAAACATGTTTCCCAGAGTCTTGTTTAAATCAAACACATATGGCAATACCAATATATAATCACAGCGTCCAATATCAGATGCTTTCCACCCCTATACCACTCCTAAAAGCGGTAATACATTCATAGTCCACACAAAAAAGTTCACTCAATGTCCAAGTATAAGCACACCCAAAGAGTGAAATAACAGTGGGTAAATGATAATATGAGAGACCAACCTTCAAAACACAAAATTTAGTATTCAAGCATCAAAAATAACGGCTAAAATAGCCACCGCATAACCCAGTTCCACAAAGAACAGAAATAAGAATAATATTATTTATATAAATCAACATGGATGAACCCAGAGTCAATATTATGCATCTTACATTGGTCCTTGTTAGAATATTCCAATGTCAATGTCCCTGGCTGTTGAGACATGAACCAATATATTCAACAAAGAAAATTGTTGGCAGTCCCATGGCAACTTGAAGAAATCTTAAAGAGAATTTGGTTCCAGCCTAATGACAACTCTGTACAATCTTTGATTCAAATCCAGACCCATAAATGGAAGAAATGACCTCCTGGTTACTAATCCCTAACAAATGCACCAAAGCCTTATGTTAAACCGAATCACAAACACAGAGTCACCCCAAATGCCATTGATAGTTGCATAAATGAGAGGTAGTTTTGAGCAACAAAAATTAACAGCTAAAATTGCACAAAAAAAACACAAATGAAAATAGCAATAGCTTAAATCAGTTATAAAAAGCAATATACATGATCCCAGAGTCATTAATGTGCCTCTTGCACCAGTCCTCGTCGAGATGTTTCAATATCAATGTCCCTGGTTGTTGAGACATGAGCCAATATGTTCAACAAAACAAAATGTTGGTAATCCCATAAGCTGATATGTTCCTTCAATATTTCATTTATTTTAATCACCTCTGAGTGCATTTGATAGATTTTTTCCTCTAAACTATGGTAAGCCATATCATGAACCAAAACTGAAGCTTGAACTACCTTTTGCTGAACAGCTATGGAGTCCTTTCCCAACACTGTTTTCTCTTTCACCTTTTCTGTCTGATTTTCTTTCAGGTTTCCCAAATGTCTTCTTTGCTGGCATTCAGACAGTGTATTTACTAGTAACTAAATTTTAACCCCCCCATAATAAATAAATAAATAAATAAAAATTAAAAATACTGTCAATGGCACTCCTTTTTTTCATTTTCTGTTTTCACACTGGGAGACCTGAAATTATGCTGTGGATCAGTGTGCAGCCATCTTGGAAGTCCCATCACAATACAGTTTTGACAGAAAGTATGGATCCCTGTTTTCAGCTGAAAAAAGAAAAAGTTACATTATTCAACCTATTGATGAATCACTGAATAATATAGCTAATCAGAATCATCCTTTAAAAATTACATTGGGCTTGCAAGGTCACTGCAAACAGGCATATAAAATATACTTTATATAAAATATACTTTAAATATGCTGTATTTTGATGTGTTACTCATATAAAACTTTACTTGTCTTACCGCCAATGGGATTTCCTGTTCACACCATAAAGAAACATGCCCAATAACACAGTACTTTCATCATTTTGATCTAGTCTTACTGCTGAAACTTTTAATTTTTACTGTAACTATTGGGATTAACAGTATAACTTGTGGTATTGTGCCCCCAGCTGGCATATGCAAACTTTAATTTTTACTGCTAACTAACAAACAGTATTGTACATGGGCATACAAAATTCTCTGCACTTGGTTTATCCCCTAGAGTATTACTTATACACTACTTCATTTAGAAATGTAATGAATTTCTTCTAACAACATACTTACATAATTTTAGTTTAGCTGTACTGTTGAAACTTTCAGATCCATAACATTTGAAATCAACAGTATCAAACAGATCAACCACTATTAATAACATGTGGGTCACCCATGTAGCTGTTACATTCAAACTTTCAGTTTTAACTACCAAAGGCAAATATTATACAAGAACATTTGAAATATTTAATGTACACAAAATAATTCAAAACACCCCATCCCTTCTTTTCCTCCCTGTCTGAATCCACCAGTGTCAGGGCCACTAATCAAACCCTGATTATCCGGTAATAGCCATGGGTCCAGCCATCTGTGACATACAGCCACACAAAACTGAAAATGTTAACTATGCCTGGACTTTTCCTTAGTATATAAGATTGGATTGCTTGAAGAAAATGACCGCCAATAAATCTCGGATCTACTTTGGATAATTGAAAATCCAAAACATCGAAGATGAAAAAGCCAAGACAAGAATCACAAAAATGAAAATGATGAACTATGTAAGTATTCCCAAGGCAAGTAAATACTTGCCCAACAGTACAATAAAATGCACTGCACTATCTAAACTGCCCACCTCCCTTACTACATATATATTTACACATATATATATATATATATATATATATATATATATATATATATATATATATATATATATATATATATATATATATATATATATATCAACTCCGGGATTACACTACAGTGGGGAAAAGAGCATAGTTCCCCATATTAAAGAAGTGTTTTGTCAGGGCCACTAATCAAACCCTGAGTATCCAGTCATAGCCATGGGTCCAGCCATCTGTAACATACAGCCACACAAACCTGAAAATTTTAACTATGCCTGGACTTTTTCTCAGTATAGAAGATTGGATTGTTTGAAGAAAATAACCACCAATAAATCTCGGATCTACTTCGGATAATCAAAAATCCAAAACACTGAAGATGAAAAGGCTGAGACAAAAATCCCAAAAATGAAAATGTTGAACCATGTAAGTATTCTCAGGGCAAGTAAATACTTGCCCAACACTACAGTAAAACACACCGCACTATCTAAAAACCTCCCACCCACCTTACTACAGATATATATATATGTACATACCAACTCCGGGATTGCACTACAGTGGGAAAAAGGTCATGATTCCCCCACATTAGGGAAGTGTTTATCTGCCCTGGGAATACTTACACGGTTTGGCATTTTCATTTTCATGATTCTCAACTCAGCCTTTTCATCTTCGGTGTTTTGGATTTTTGATTATCTGAAGTAAATCCATAAATCTCACATGGATATGACATTGAAGAAAGACTTGAAGTAAGTAATGCTTTCAGTTCAAAAACATACCCCCCAAAATAGAGCAGTTTTCCCAAACAAAATGACATTTATGAAACAAAATTGCCTAAATAAACAGAAATATTAAAAACCATATAAAAATGAACACCGAACTGAATTTCACTGAAATCAAAATGTATGGACTACAAATAAGACAGAAATCATGGAAACTATAGCATGAATAAACAGTTAAAGAATGTATGGGATACTCGAAAGAATGGAAGGGACTAATATAGTGAATTTCTTTACTTCCTCGATATCTAAGACATGAAAGTTACAAGAGGGAATATTTTATGGTATGAAGAGGAGATGCAGGTCTCTAAAAAAATCTTCTACAAATCTTAGCTTTCCATACAGATCAATACTAGTGAATTTCCTTTTTTTGTTGGACAAGGGACTGGTTCTCAAAGCAGCTTGGTTAAACCCACCTGTTAAGGTAGGAGACAATATAATAAGATTTGACAATGACTATGTGTCCAAAACTATGGAGTACAGAAAGGCATATCAGCCTTTGATCAAAGTATTAAAACAAAATAACATTAAATCTCACATTCTATATCTGATAAACTTAAATTATTTCTTAAGAGCAGTACAGTAATATTTAATTCTTTAGAAGAAGCAGTATCTTATGGGTGTTCAATCTTGTATATTATTCTTCTAGTCAGGAAATCATGCTCCCTGATAGCCTTTAGTTTAAAACTAAACGTATAACTTATTACATATATGAGTAGAAGAATCAGCTGACACCAATGTTCTGAGGATATGGAATGGAACTATATTGGAATTATAATTATTTGCAGAGATAATCTGATAGAGATAATCACAAACTATAGTTGCTTCCAACACATCAGAAAACAACTCTGCTCTGGACAACAAAAAAGGAAAACTGTGATTTATATAGTGTTTTACTTTTATAGAGGAAAAAGAAGGGGGTAGGGTTGCCATGGTGGTGCAGCGGTTAGAGTTGCCACCTCACAGCAAGAGGCTCTCCGGTTCAATCCTCAGCTGGGGTGCCTTCTGTGTGGAGTCTGCATGTCCTCCCTGTGGTTGCGTGGGTTTCCTCCGGGTGATCCGGTTTCCTCCCACATCCCAAAGACATGCTGTAGGTGGATTGGACACACTAAATTGTCCCTAGGCATGAGTGTGTGAGTGTGTGTGCCTTCTGTGGAAGTTTGGGCGTTGGGCTGGCAACTCAACACTGTAAAACTCCACTGCCAATCATGAGCGGACGGTGATCCGCTGTGACGACCCCTAGCCAGGAAAAGCCAAAAGAAGAAGAAAAGGAAAAAGAAGGGGGTAAATTAGCATTTAACTTAAAAAGTGCATTTATGTGTGGAGTTATTTTAATATTGAAAATATTTCCATGGATGTTATAGTACAAAAGATACAATTTCTCTGGGATAATATAATACAGATAAAATAATTTAGATTTAAATTTGCCCTATGTAAAGAGTGTTGCACTGGCAACCTTTCACAGCAAAATAGTCTCTTCTGATTTATTCAGTAGTTTTTTTTTTCATTTATTCTTAAAATGTCATTATTGTATTGAAATTGCTATCATTTGATGATTCCTTAATAGAAAGAGCTATAAATAATGTATATTAATGAAATGCAAATCATTTAATGTTTCTGCAATGTCAAGTTTATTTCATTTCATTTAACCATTATTTATTGGCAAATAGCATGGTATAACTAGAGGCATATTTAAAAAAAAAACATATATATATATATATATATATATATATATATATATATATACAATAGTTTTTTATCTTCCCAGTGGGTTGCCTGTATGAGCTTGCAAGGACATGATGTGTCTATACACATTATATGAACAAATACATTTTACCATAATATTATTATTAGCTTAATATATTTTTATAATTTAAAGGAAAAAAATTGGTTTTCTCATCTATTTTATCCTGATTTAGGTTTCCTTTCTAAGTATTAGATGGTGCTGCATGCAACGTTTTGGCTTTTCTTTCAGAGATGGAGCAAATGGTTTCTTGGCAATATTTCAGGTATTTCTTTACACTAGGATTTGGTGTTTATTTATACTAAAACTTCTTGTCTTCCATCTATTATTTATGGTGCATTGAAGTCAAAATGTTGAGGAAATGCTCCAAAAAGCAGGTTGATATCTTAGGAAAAAAGTCTACAGTGGAAAAAAAAAGTGGCTGTATAACATGCAGCCCATCTCTGACCAGTTACATTGATGTCATTTTATGAGAAGTTCTGTGACGAAAGTAAATGTTGCAGATCTCCAACTCATCAACAGTACAAGAATGAAGACAAATACAAGATTAGTCTATAATTCCATTTTGATTGTTCTTCTTCTTCTTCTTTCGGCTTTTTCTCGGTTAGGGGTCGCCACAGCAGATCAACTGTCCGCTCATGATTGGCAGTGGAGTTTTACAGTGTCGAGTTGCCAGCCCAGCACCCAACCTTCCACAGAAGGCACACACATGCACACACTCACACCTAGGGCCAATTTAGAATGTCCAATCCATCTACAGCATGTCTTTGGGATGTGGGAGGAAACCGGAGTACCCGGTGGAAACCCACGCGACCACAGGGAGGACATGCAGACTCTGCACAGAAGACACCCCAGCCGAGAATTGAACCGGAGAATCTCTTGCTGTGAGGTGGCAACGCTAACCGCTGCACCACTGTGGCCACCCTAATTCCATTTTTGATTGTTAATTTTCCAAAATTAATTTTGATGGAAGGAGGAAATGATTATTTAATATTCATATTTCATTGTAAGATGCAATTTGATATGAAGATTAGACAAGTCTAGCATTTTAATACTACTTATCTTCAATATCTGAAGGTAATGTTAATAAACACATATGCTTCTTCTAAAACAACCACTCTCTATTTACTTAGTTATAAGCCATGAACATTTATAAACAAGCAAGTGCTAGTTGAGTTAAAGCAAAACTCCTCCAGACAAGGTTTAATTTATTAAGTAAACTAACATAAACCAAATGAATAAAAACATAAAACATAAGCGCTAACTAACTCCAGGATTGCACTACAGTGGGGAAAAGAGCATATACATTTTATTTGCCCAACAGTACTTACATTCAGTGAAATGAGTTTTCAGTGAATCAAAGTAGACCCATACATATATATATATATATATATATATATATATATATATATATATATATATATATATGTGTGTGTGTGTGTGTGTGTGTGTGAAACTTATAGGCCAAAGCTAAAAGGCTGAAGGGAGATGGACAACATATGTCTAGAGTAGTAAGGAAATGCATGCATGAGAAAGATAGCACAGAAAAAAGCAGGTCAAGCATAGTAAGTAAACAATTGTGCATACATGTGTCCCAACACAAGACAGACTGCAAGTCCCTTTCAAGGTACATTGAAGCAAATGCACATCTGACTGTTGGCTATAAACATGTCTGTGTACAAATGACACAAACAACACAGTAATGTGTGACAGTTGAACACTAATTAGCATATGTAAATAACAAAAGTAAGGTTCAATATCACATACCCATATATTTTATTTATTTTTACATTTGTTAACTGGGAAAGTCCGACTTGGAACAAAGCCAATTTTCAGCGGAGGTCTGGAGAGAAAGGCTCCAGATGCATGTCTTTGTAAAGTGGGAGGAAACCGGAGCACCCGGAGGAAACCCACACGAACACAGGGAGGGCATGCAGACTCCGCACAGAAGGCACCCCAGCCGAGAATCGAACCGGAGAACCTTTTGCTGCGAGGCAACAATGCTACCGCTGCACCACTGTGACCGTCCAATATATACTGCAATGCTAACATAAGATGATAGGTGGTGCACTCACAGAAAGTGATATGAAGAGAACGTGTAAATCTGCCAAAGGACAATCATATATACACAACTATGACATACCATCTGCAAGTGAATGACACATACATGCTATAGCCTTACAGTGGTAACTAATGTGTTTACGATGTTAGCTGCATTCAGTTGTACAGCCATACAAAGGAAGGCTGCCATATTATATATGTCAGTATATAAGCTATATGCACACTACAGTGGTGTTTGTCAAAAGAAGGCGGTGACATGATTTAGTTACTCAATACTTGTGCTATTAAGATAACAGCATAGAATCCTCAAAGAAAATGAGGAATGTCGATCTATGATAGTTCCACCAGACAGTGTGACAGGCTATGGAAATGTTAGTGCTAGAGGCATACATTACATTAGTAGAGCAAAACAGTATGCCACATGGCACAAAAGTTAGAATTAACCATAACACAGGGTCAATGTGACCTCTTGACACAACAAGGTTACTACTGGAGTAAATACAGTAATATGCCATGTATTATAAACTGGCATAGCAAAATGAAAAAGTGACCTGTTATAGTTCCCATCTGAATGTAGTCTCAAGAGAATGGCACTAAAGTGGTATACGTGGAATGACATTAAACATAACAAGTGTAACGTATCACATTTGCTTATGTTGGAAACTGTCACTGTATGCATGTGTATGCCGACAGCAAAACAAGTATGTCACACTGGAAGAATGCCACCTGAGTCAGAAATATCTGTCACATAAAAGGCAGATTAGATCTGAAGTAACATTATCGCAGTATACTGCATGCAGAAGAGGCAAGCCCCAGAGTGCAGGTATACCTGTTATGCCATCCGTAACACTGTCTGCAGGTATGTCAGCATCTGATCAGCAAGTGATACCATGGTGATAATGGCAGTGTCATATTTTAACAGCTGACAGATATTAGCAATCATATATTGCCCTATATTAACAGAATTGTGAAGTATGCATTATGAGGTGCATCCTACAGACATGACTGCAGTATGGAATTTGTGCACAAATGTCTGCTTAATAATGCAAAATAGCCAGATAGGAATACATCATGCTGGCAGCAGTACATGACTGGATCACGTAGACAATACTGTCCATAGGACCCTCCCTGATGGGATAGAATGTCCTGAATTATCTCATCAGTATCCTGGAAGGAGTCTCACATGGCCGGTGCCATATCCTGGAAGAAATTGCCCATCATATCTCTCATCGATGTCTGGAACACATGAATCTGTTCCCTCAGGTCACCTGGCTGACATATTGGTACATCCCATAACCAGGGACTTTATTAGAATGTTAAAGTCAAATGAAAACAACATTTATAAAAGCTTTAACAAATCATGTGACATGTGTAAGCCAGTAAAATGAGACTTTCATATATCACAGGTTAAAAAGTACCTGCTCCACAAGGAATCAGTTCCATAAACTCAGTAGCATCATTATAGAATTCTAAAAATCCTACAACAGTTTTACTAAATATAAATTCATGCTAAAAGCAATTATTTGCAAAGATGTTCATATTTGATAAGTTTTTAATTTAAGAAGACAGAAAACTGATATTGTGTTGTTCAACTCTGGAAAGTTCCCTGCATTTTGATAAAGCTGATACCACAATCCCTCTTTTCCAAAATCAATCCCCAGTGATTTTTGAAAATCAACATATCTAGGTACACATGTCTGTAACTTAAAATCAAAAGCAAATTATTTGAGCAGTGAATCATGGGTAACAAATGACATCACAACATACTTGCATCCAAAATGGAATCAAATGCATCCATACAGTATGCCGTGTTAAATGACAGCATGGTCTTGCCTAAGCCATGTTGTATGTACATAACAGACATTTAAATATTTTGCTGTCAATTCATGTATGTTTCAGTGAAACAAGGCATATCACACTGACACATGTAGAAGCAATACTGAAAAGGAGATGCTCATATCTGTGGTAAGTTCATCCTATGTTGCAGTTAGTCCATGTATACCAGTGCTGTACTGCATTTGAAAAATATAAATACATAGCTAAATACAGTAAGGATTACCATAACTCCAGTAACAAATCCCAGTGATGATTGCCTGCGAACCGGTAAAGTGAAATTATTTATGTAAGATAGTGTTCTAACAAACAGTCTTGTGCACCTAAACATTGGTACTAAGAGTGGAACTCAAGCAATATACAGCAGTAAACACCCTGCCAACAACCCTGATGTGAGACATCAGGCACTCATTCAATACATTAATAGGTCAGGGATGCATACCACAATTTAAGCTAGGAACCACTGCCATGTATACAAGTTGCTCACTAGATGCTGCCAACACAACAGAAACAGTAAAAGCTGAGTTGTTTGCTATCATCGGTAATCACCAATGCAGCAAACACACAGAAGTTGTATGTACGATACTGATATTGAACACTCTGTGCAAGTATAACATAGCAGATTATCATTTTGTTTGTGCCAGCAAACATCCTATAAACTCAAAAATAAGCCATTAACATTGGAAGGACTTGTAGGCATGCAGTTTACACAAAAATAATTACTTAGCAAGCAAAATATACACAATACATTGACACTTAGAATATATATCTTGATGGGAATCTTGTCATCTAATTTGCATGCATGGATGTCATCTGAATAATATTCTCATGCAGGAGACTGACACATGCTAATGATTCTACAAGGCAGAAATAAGGCTGAAGATAACTCATACCTCTCCCCCCTTGTTGTTCCGCTAGCCTATACATACGCTCAATGTACAGAGATCTATTATAGGAATATTCCTCAGCACTTGCCTGAATAAAATGAGAAGAAATATTGAGTTCTAAATATGATTATGTGTTATGAGGTTAAACACCATTTAATATTAAGATAAGTCTGTTCAGAATGTAGTCTTAGTAAAGTAATCACATTATCAAGCAGTATTATAGCATCCTAGGTCATAGTTTGCATAAAAAAAACATTTATGTCAGTGTACAACTGTAACACACATTAGGAGCCTGACCAGAATTATTTATTTATTTATTTATTTCACATTTGTTAACCGGGTTGGTCCAGCTGAGTTACAAAAAAAAAACATTTTCAGTGGAGATCTGATGAGAAAAGCTGCAATAACTTCTAAAGCAATAAAACAAAGCAGCTTACAGCTGGATTCAAACTTGCAGCATTCACCTATGTTCACACCAAAGTCTAGAACCCTACCTGCCTAGCTACTTGCTCTTTGCTATGTGAAAATAAGTTACTGGAATTCTTCAGTAAGCTCTGACTATGCAGTTGAAAGATGACATGCCATGTGATCTGGTTTGCACATTAGTAATGATATATAAGGGGACTTTTGGATAAAACGGGAAACAAGCAGAATGAAACATCTGAAAAATAATGCTATATGCATTGTGAACATTTTTAGTGATATTAAACAAGGTTAGTGCTGTATGCGTAGTAATGTTAGGATGAGGAGGTTTACAATTTTAGCATTTTTCCCCAAGTAATACATGCAGTGATTGTAATCTGTCACACAACATATGGCACATAAAGGACAAATGCTGCAGAAGTGGACAATAGTACACACACTTATAAAAATTACAATGTAACCGTATATGCAGACTGTTTACAATATATGATGGCTTGACATATGTACAAAGAGATGGTGCACATCAAATATAAACATGCAGATTATCCTACTAACACAGAAAAACATAGATATCGCACAATAACATGATAAAGTAGTCCAACACTGGAAAGTAACCTACATAACTTGCAAGTGAAGAATCAAAGATACAAGTCTAGCTCCCTAACAAACACACAGTTGCATATTATAAGACTTAATTGTCTTATGGAGGAGCTGAACCTACAAAAACAACATACTTTGGACTGTAGTCATTTTCATGACCTATCTTGCTAACCCTTCAGCTATACCACAGTCAAGGTAGTACATCTCCAGAACTGCTGTAAATCAGGTGTGATTTTAACACACACAAATGAAATGCATGGTTCTCTGCAATGATCTCATATTATACTAGCACAGACAGAAATTAACGTATGTGAATATTAATCAAGTAATATTTACTGCTGAGCATACATATTTTGTTTAAATACAAGTTGCAATGGAATCACAGGGATATCTTGGTAACTACATAAATGGTATGGAACCATCTCAAAATAATGTGGATAAAGAAGAAATGGCGTCATCAGTGACATAAAAGAATCTTGTCCTACAACACAGAAATTACCTAACAGATGTTATGTTAGAAAATGAAACAAAATGGCAATGACAGGAATTAAAAGACAACAGTGGGATTCAAACACACACACACACACAAAACAAAATAACAAGTAGGAGTGCAGTTAATGACACAAGCCAAAAGTGCTAAACCATCAGCTATTTCACTGTATAGTGATTAACTCCTCACAACTGATGTAAAACCAGTCTGATTACTACACACGGTCATATCATATCCATGGTGACCTGCATTGATGTAGTAATTCTCTGACTCAGTGCATGTGGATATATTTTATTGAAAACCTAGGAAAAAGGTCAAACATTTTAACTTTCTATGATCATTGCAATATAATTACAAATCCATCAGTGTTAAGAAAGTATTCCTTATAGTATGATCTGGAATAATCATGAAGAATGACATACCATGTAGTCATCTGTGGCTTATGCACTATATGCACAGCCTATACACTCCAAAAATTAAATATATGTGCAGAATACCCCATTTCTCAGTATACAACCTTGAAAAATAATCAAATTAACTAAAGAAAATTAAAATGCTTTGTCCATATATATTGTCAAGGAGTTAATGGGATTTTAACCTGCAGATACTCCACCTCAATATACATTTGTCACTCAGTTGAGCTAATGGACATCATTTTATTTTTTATGGATGAACAGCTTTTGAGAATGACTAACATTTTTATTGGGATCTGTAACATACTTCTATTCCTTTATAATACCTGCTGTTACTTAAATATTCTGCACACCTAGACTGGTTGGGATTATGCACTATTATTTTTAGAAGTCTGTTTGCATTAATTATGTCATAGTATAATTTAAAGTCAGGCAAACTCAGATTGCCTTGTTTTTTTTAGTTGAGTTAGTTTATAGTAATTCATTCTAACAGATTTTGCGTACCATAAAAATTTACTTAGGCTTGTTGTAACTGTTTAAAGAAGTTGTGTACTATTAGGAAAGAGGAACTGAAATAAAATAGAAGTATATGTGTGATGATGTGAGGTAGTGCCAGCTGTGCCAGAGAGAGCAGGGCAGTGCATGTGTTGAACATATGCCAGCATAACTAGCTGAAGTTTTGCAAAGAATTTTATGTCATTTGAATATCAAACTGATTTATACAATGATTGTTAAAAATGTATTTGTAAAGTTGTCTGTGTTAAAAATGTATTAACGGTGTGTGCTGCTGGACAGAGAAGAAATATACATGTATGTCAGACTGTTTTGTAGCTAATGAAATGTATATATGTTAACAGAGGATGCTGGGAGGGAAGGGGTTAAACTTAGCCCAGCTAACCTTAAGAAAAAATGCGTGAAATTAAATGACTTGGTTTAGACCATAAAGATTTTATCTCACAGGCTGAATGCAGCCAGAGATGCAATGTCTGCACTGGGATCCTGCTCTTATTGTCCATAACGGTGAACTAATTGCTACCCTGGGGTGCCAGAGAATGACTGGTTAGTCTCTGCAGGGAGGATGAAAAGGTTGGAATTGTTTTACAGTCTCCAAATGCTGGAATAAGCTTTAGCAAAGTCCTAGGCATGTATTGTGGCACATCTGTGCTAGATCCAGGGGGGAGGTAGTATGGGAACCACAGAATCATGTGACCAGATGTGATGTCATTCTGTTGCCAGCACTGAAATTGTATTTAGATATTAGTGAGAGATGTGATAGTGACACTCAGCACTCTGTTTTGGAACTGCCAAGTCCACTTACCAACTTCATCTTGCCTTGCTTTAGTAGGTACCTTAACTAGGGAACAGTAATTCTTCAGTCAGCTAAGAAAATATAGGACAATTAGCTAAAAGTACTATTTTTCTGTATCTGTCTGTGTCTTTCCATCTGTGTTATTTTTTATATTTCCTGTAAATTTAAACTGTAGTGTTTATTGTAAATAGATATTCAGTATTTTTATGTTTTTGTTTTATTATTTATTATTAAATATATCTAAACCTTTCATTGTGGCTGGTCTTTTTTGAGAGTACCTGCATTTATTCAGTGGTACTGTTGCATCACGCTCCTAAAAGTTTTGACGATTGGGTGACACTACCATTTGTATAAGTATTAATTTTACCAAGAGGAATTGGGTACCCAAGTAAGAACCTTAACGTAAACGGCTGGTGGCAGTGAATCTACCTTATAGTCTCGGTGGATCTGGCATGGCAGGTGTGTGTGTGTGTGTGTGTGTGTGTGTGTGTGTGTGTGTGTGTGTGTGTGTGTGTGTGTGTGTGTGCGAAAATCAGCTACATGGAACAGGAACACAGAGCAATGATTTTGGCAGAGAGAAAGGTGCAGTCTTATTTGGAGCCTGGAGACAAAGTCCAGCACCAGGTCTTGAGTGTGCTCTTAAGAGAAATTTTGCGTGGTGCTGAGCTGTATCTGAAAATACTGTGTGCATCTATTTTTTTCTAAGTGAGCATTCCCCACCAGTGTCGGTGGTGAGAACTGAGGCTCCTTGATTACTGGCCCAGAGGAGGGACATCACACTACATAAAATGTTCATCTTTATGACAGCTGCTTTAAAAAACTATCAAAAAGTTCAGTTTATTACATCTGAAAATATCATTGCCAATATTTGTCCTGGTTTTAATAAGGTTATTTTGTTAAAATAGAGTGGGGTTATGGTGAATGGTTATAAGTATTTTAGTGAGTTACTAATTTTAATTTCTGAGGTTGGGAAATAGTTCATTCATTTATAGTTAGGGTTTAAAGGAAAGATGGAAGATTTGTTTAAATTGAACTTATAATTAGAAAATTTTAAGGTGTTAATATTGTGTGGAATTTTTAGCAAGTCTGTACTAGCTAGGGAAAAACATAAATTCAAATCATCTGCAGAGGCAGTGAATGGTATAGATATATTGCAAATTTTGGGTATGCAGTTGAATGAGTTTTGTAGAAGAGACAGAAAAAGATGTTCTATGTATATTTTTAAGAGATATGGGGATAGTAGGCTTTCTTTTTATGTGCCATTAACAATTTTAATAGGAGAAAACATTATTTTATTAATATAAAGGGATGTGTGAGCATTGGGGTAAAGTACTTGTACGGTACTGAGAAATGGTTGGAGGAAGCCAAAGTATGTCATGACTGTAAACAGGAAGTTAAGATTCAAGTGATTAAAGACTTTGGTAGTGTCTAGAGTAAAGACAAATATTAGACAGTTGTAATTTTTGGATAAAGTTATTAGAAATTCTAAAGTTAATGCATGGTCACAAGTTTGCCTAGCTATCATGAAATTTGATTGATATGGGGAGACTAGAGAAGATGGTACAGGTTTTAGTCTGTTAGTTAATCAGGTTGTGAAGATTTTTATATCTATTTTATAAGGCAGATAGATCTGTAGTTTAATGGGTTTTTCAGATCAAGTTTGGATTTAGGGATAAAGATAGTTTTAGAGTTATTGAGGTACAGATGAGATATTCCATCAATGCCAATATAATTAAATATGTGAAATAATATTTTGGAGAGAATTTCAGCAAAAGTCTTAAAGAAATCTGTGGTAAAACCATCTGGACCAGGGAATTTGCTAGATGTGAGATTGTTAATAATTTGAAGGATTTCTTAATAAGTAAGGGGTGATAAAATATTTTTTGTTATTCCTGGTTTATACTTGGGAACTGTAACTGGTTTAGAAAGTTATTATATTCTTCTAGAGAGAAGAAAAGACTGTGTTCACCAAATAGCTGAGTATATATTTTAATAAAGATTGCATGAAAAGAATTGCCATTATATATGATTTCAGTTATTAAAAGAGATGCATTATTTGCTAGGAAAAGTGATATTCTATCTGATATTAAAAAGAAATCTAATCTTGATCACATTTTGTATTCATGAGAAAAGTGGATGCATTTTAGTACTGATGAATTATGCATTTGAAATTGAAAAGGGTCAAATAGTTTAAAGTCAGCTCTTAAATCATATAAAGTTGTTGATGCATAAGTATTATAGGAGTTTTTCTAGCATGTTTTGTCAAATGAGCATTCCAATCACCAGCCATGAATAAATAATGGTTAGAAAAATGATTTAATAAACTGTAAACAATTATAATAAATGTGCACTGTTTTGTGCAGGCTGCGTACATATTAACGAACAAAACAAGTTTATCAAAAAAGCTGTTATTATAGCAATAACCCACACCTGGGTGTGGGTAATGCTGGATTTACCCATGGTTGCCGTGGTTTGGTCATGAGAGCGAAGCCCGAGTGGCCAAACAAAGCCAACCGTGGGTAAATCCAGCATTACACCAGAAGTGAGTTATTGCTATTATACAATGACATTATTTAAGAAAAAAAATAATTACTTTTCTTAAATAATGGCATTGTATAATGCCTCCTTGCTGCCCTTCCGCAGTTGTCTGGTATTCTGCAGCAGTTCTGATGTACTGCGCATGCATATGCCTATGCAGTACATCAGAGCTGTGGGCAAAAGCAATGGAGAAAGCAAGATCTCCGTTGCTTTTTACTGTTTCACAATGTTAAATGGGTTTAACATAGCGAGACAGCTTTAAAAAAAACAGTGGAGAATCTCCGTTGCTTATTTTAAAGCTGTCTCGCTATGTTAAACCCATTTAACATAGCGAGGCAGTTTTGAAAAAAGCAATGGAGAAAGCAAGATCTCCGTTGCTCTTTTTAAACCTGTCTCGCTATGTTAAACTCCTTTAACATAGCGAGACAGTGTTTTAAAAAAGACTTATACTAATGGAAAAAGTCCGGGCGAACGGACCTTTTTCCATTAGTATAAGTCGATTTACATTGTACACGCTGACCAATCAGCATGCACGTTTTGGAATATTAATGGGGGGTCATGGTATAATGGATATTATGTAACATCATCTTCCATTATCATCTGAGTCATGATCCAAGATAATGTTAGGAAATGATGATTTAATAAGAACTGCCACATCTGCACAACTGAATTGTATTACCTGACTCAACTATTCATTTAAGCCACTTTTTCTTATTAATTTGATTCTATTGCTTGGCTGTCATATGAGTTTCCTGAATAAAGATGATCTCTGCCTTAGATTTGAAGGCTAGATGAAAGAATATATTTATTTTCTTTAATGACTGCATCCCCTAAATGTTCCAAGAATCTATTTCCCACATTTAGTTAATAAGAGATATGTGCACATATAAAGGTAAAACTGCATCTTATATGTAAGAATAACTCAATGAGTTGGTAGGTGTAATAAGTTATGTTTGGCTAGGATAAAAATGATACTGATATTTGTGATACTTTCAAGGCAAGTAATGTGGATTATATTGAATAGGAATAGCACAGAGCACTTAAGTCTTCCCTCAAAATCCCTGTGCCTAACCTCTATGCACTAAAGCCAGGAAGACAGTAATTTAGTATAGTGGAAGAGGCTATGAAAATCTAATATTAGACAATAACAAACATTAACCGAGCCTCTAGGATTTAATATAGACAGAATGTTAAATATGTTAAAAAATCCATTTAAACAGCACAACCAAAAATCACTACTACAAAACACAAACAACATCCTCACCCTAGCTCCAGCAGAATGATCAAAACATCAGTACCACAAAACACAAACAACATCCTCACCCTAGCTCCAGAATTACTAGTTCAACAGGAAGTGAGAAATAACTTCTAAGGATTAATATGAATTAAAAATGCAGTGATGAAGCTATATCTGTGGTTATCAGTAATGCTGAAGACCATTTAGTGCATTTTTAAATATTAATGTTTATGATCTACTTGTAAAATGCTCAAGGAAGTACGGACATCACTCATCTCCTTAATGATGCATCTTTTAAACATGGGTTTTCCCACTAAAGGCACTTCCTGTAATAACAGGAGGTGTTATCTAAATTTAGCACCAGGTATAAACTATTCCCTGAGCATAAACATAACCCTTCAGAACTGAGGGATAACCAAAACAGCAAAACCATAAAATATTATTTTTCAATGGCAAGACAAACAAGAGCAATGTCTGTCAACACAAAGCAGGTCTCAGCAGGCATTCTTCCAAATCTGGCAAGTATAGCTCAGTACTAGGATAGACAGAAGTTTGTTTATGCTGCAGTTCAGTCAGCTATGAAACCAAAGACATTAGTGAAAGTAGATTTTGCTTATTTTAATAATCTAATTGAGTGTTTGACCCACTTATGTTAAAAGGATAGGATTGCAGGGTAAGGAATCAGGAATTTAACTTTTTTATGACTAAGAAAGAGCAGAATGGATGAATTTCTGTCCATCTTATTTTATTTGTAAAGGAAGCTCTTGTGTGAAAATTATTTTATGGTTGTTCCACATAAGCACTTTTCTTTTCTTTGCAGTTGCTAATATCTTATGGACATTCTAGTAATTTAGAAGTTTAGTGTAGACTTGTCATGGTTCATCCATCATAACTGGAGATCTTAATGCACAGTGCACTCTCTCAATCATTATCTGGCTTGACATAGTCATTTTTCAAAAGCTTGATGAAAATTTATTATAAAGTCTTTAAAAGGATTCTTTGGTCATATTTGTCAGCTAGCCCACACACTAAGACATTGTTGTATCTGCTTATAGTATTTTGTCATGTATGTCTTGAATGTTTTTAGCATTAGTTTTAGCCAAAGCATTTTCAGATATTTTAGCCTCTGATAAGTCTACTATGAAGGCAATTTTGTTGAAATAGTACTTATTGTTTGAACTTGATCAGAGAGTTGCTGAGCAGCAAGTTAAAGTGGCTGGAGTGCTGATTTTAAATAATCTAGAGCAAAAGGTTGAGTTTTGGTTTAGATATGCTCCTCTTATCATCTTGTTTAGTAGTTCTTGCATGTTTGGAGACAATGAATTTTTCTGGTGCAGACATTGCAGAAAGCTTTGTCTTTCTTGTTTGTAAGTCCATTTGCTCAAGATTGCTATACATTTTGATACTGTAGCCATATCTGTCAATGAGTTAATGTGTTTATTGTAAGCTTTGATGATTTAAATCTTTTTTATGGATTAATAGAGGTTTTTCTTTATAGACTGGCTGTTCCAACACATGGTTACAGAAGGAAAAGCTTTGTTACTTAGATAAAGCCAAGTTAGCTACAACTGTAGATAAATGCTTAAAAATAAAAGCAAACTAGCACCATGGCTGCCAATAACAAACCTTTAATAAAATGACACAGTTGAACAACTTAAAAATGCAAGTAATACTTTCCCTACAAATAGCTTCATCAGGCAAACAGGTGTAACAGGCAAATGAGAGGACTTTTATACAAAGCAACAAAGTCAATGGTGAGTCATGTGACTATTAATTAACTCACAGCAATTAAGATTTAAAGGTATATTCACTTAATTTTGTTTCTTAAGTATTTTAAAATATATTTAATAGTAAATGCTTCATTTAAGCCTGGACGCACTTGTGCCCTGAATCTTACTATACATCTGTTCTCTCTTTCTGTATCATTTCTCAAATCGCCTCCTCTGATTTTTTTCTAAAATAACTTGTAATATTAAAAACTTAAAATTATGTGTATCATTTGTCTCCTTAATGTGTTTGTAACAGAAAACTTAAAGAATGCATATGTGATCATTTGTCTGAGATACATAAAAAAGTTGAGACAAACACATTGTACAAACACATTAAGGAGACAATGATAGGCATATTTTTTTCCAAAATCTTTATTTTTCTTTTACAACATATAACTCTTTTCATAATACAAACAATATAATTTGTACAATGAAGTTATTCATTTTGGTTTTTCAAGTGTAGTCACAGATAACTATTTACAATTATGTACAGAAGGTGCCATTCAAACTTCACAGTAAGCTTTTCTTATTGAAGTTATCTTATTGTAATATCTCACTTAGAGTGATCCAATGTAGAGTCCATTTTACAAGACTTTTATCAATAGGAAATACAGTGGGGATTAATGTTAAAGATTATTCCCAGTTTTCTAAAATCCTAGAGCCTTTAGTTCCCTTATCAATTATTATACAATGACTCCTCATTAATATTCAAAAATGTGCACGCTGATTGGTTAGCGTGCACTTTGTAAATCAGAGTTATAGTAATGGAAAAAGGTCCAGTCACTCGGACTTTTTCCATTACTATAACTCTTTAACAACGGAGAGCATAAGATCTCCATTGCTTCACACTGTCTCGCTATGTTAAGCGAGTTTAACATAGCGAGACAACTTTAAAAAGCAACGGAGATTCTCTGTTGCTTTTTAAAGCTGTCTCGCTATGTTAAACTCCTTTAACATAGCGAGACAGTGTGTAAAAAGCAACGGAGATCTTGCTTTCTCCGTTGCTTTTTTCAAAACTGTCTCGCTATGTTAAATGGGTTTAACATAGCGAAACAGTAAAAAGCAACAGAGATCTTGCTTTCTCCGTTGCTTTTGCCCACAGCTCTGATGTACTGCGTAGGCATACGCATGCGCAGTACATCAGAACTGCCGCAGAATACCAGACAGCTGCGGAAGGGCAGCAAGGAGGCATTATACAATGCCATTATTTAAGAAAAGTAATTATTTTTTTTCTTAAATAATGTCATTGTATAATAGCAATAACCCACTTCTGGGTGTGGGTAATGCTGGATTTACCCATGTTTGGCTTTCTTTGGCCACTCGGGCTTCACCCTTGTGACTAAACCACACCAACCGTGGGTAAATCCAGCATTACCCACACCCAGGTGTGGTTTATTGCTATATTAATTCATGTGCTAGCACGTGCTTAATAGACATCTTTTTGAAGTCTTTCCATGTGAGGGTCTGTCTGTTTAACCAATTGGATGATAGGTAAAGTTTTACAAGTAAAAATACAGTTATAAGTATGTTTGTTTTTTGGCTATATTCATGTGGGGGATGTGTAGTAGAATGAATTCCTATGTCAGTGTTATTTTTTCGTATCCTGTTTTTTGTAGTTGGATTTTTACAGAGTTCCACAATTTGTATACACATTTGCAGGTCCAAAACACATGGATTAAATCTGCTTTCTGTAGGTCACAATATGTGCAGTATGGTGAGTCTGATGTGTTGAATTTATGGAGCACAGAAGGAGTAAGGTGTGCATTATTCATAATCATGAGTTGTGTGTAAGCTAATTTTTTTAAAGGAATTGATCTAGAGGTACGTTCAATGGTGTGTTTTAGTTCAGTAATGGATGGGTTTATTTTTAGCCAGTATTTGGAGACGAGAAGTTTATTCTGAAATTTAATCTCACTCATCATTTTGTATGTGTTGGAAATCATTTTTTCTTTGGATAGCAATAATTTCCATATGGTTTCACAGTTGTCTATATCTGAGGTGTTTAGATTATTATTTTGAAAATATCTGTAGCATAGTTCCCTAATTTGTCTCAGGATGATTGTGTAAGATTTTGGTAATTTAAGTTTAGTTCTTAATTCTGTAATTGAACAATTATAGTAAGGGTAAAGGTCACAAATTCTTTTATCTCTTAATAATGTGAATTTGTTAAGACTTATCATTACATTATTAATTTTTAAGTCCGGGTTTTTATGTGGAGGTTGTAAAATTTACATTGCTGACCAAATGTTTAAGGAGGTATGATATGCATATTTTAAGTTTTTAATATTACAAGTCATTTTAGAAAAAATTAGAGGAGGTGATTTGCGAAATATTACAGAAAGACTGGAGAAGAGATGGATAGTAAGATTCAGGACACAAGCACGTCCAGGCTTAAATGAAGCATTTACTATTGAACCTATTTTAAAAGACTTAAGAAACAGAATTAAATGAATATACCTTTAAATCTTAATTGCTGTGAGTTCATTCATTATTACATGCCACACCACTGACTTTGTAGCTTTGTATAAAAGTCCTTTCATTTGCCTGTTACACCTTTTTGTCCAATGAAGCTATTTGTAGCGAAAGTATTACTTGCATTTTTAAGTTGTTCAATTGTGTTGTTTTATTAAAAGTTACTTATTGGTAGCCGTGGTGCCAGTTTGCTTTTATTTTTAAGCATGTTCCAACACATTGTCCCAATTGTTCAGCTCAGTGATTGCACTCAAAGGTAAGTTGATGATTAGGTATGTCAGATATATCAACAGTAGTAGACCACTTCGGGAAACTTAAAAGGTTAGAGTATTTTTACAGTTAAGTACCCTGTGAATGACTTATGATTTAGGTGTATGTTAGAAATGCAATGCAGAGCTAGGGTGATGTGGTGCTTACAGTATGGCAGTCATCTTCCATCCCGTAAGTATAACATTTTAATTCCACTACAGTTTCACTAGTCATATTCATACAAGTATTCTACATGGAGTAGTTATTGTCCCTGCTTCATCTAAGCACATATGTTCAGTAAATGCTAATAGTAAGTTTGTTTGTGTCTTTCGGCTTTTCCCAGTTAGGGGTCACCACAGCAGAACTCTGGCCCGCTAATGATTGGCAGTAGATTTTTTATGTGCCGAGTTTGCCAGCCCTGATGCACAATAGTAAGTACTAGGTATTAATGTGTGGATTACGGCACTTACTGAAGGCATCCAGGGTCTGGCATTGAACTTCTGTGATCCTGGGCCCTACAGTGAAGATCATAATATTGATACCAGACATGCATGCCTGTGCTGAAGATCCTGGTATATAATTCAAAGCTCCATCACAATCTGGTTGCACATGCTGACTTGAGTGAAATACCTGGGGAGTGATTGCATCCTCCTCTCATGTCCAGTGTAGAAGATCTTCATCCGGTAAGTCTCATCATTGGTCCAACTGGGCATTCTGATGTGCTGCAGCCTCTTCTCAGTTGACATAATCTCGAAACTCTTGGTAAAGATGTTCATAACTGCCTTCAGAAAATTGCTCATTGAGATTCAGTTTGCAGGGTGCAATGATATGATATGAAACTGTATCAATATCACATTTTAAAAGTGACACATATATGATGGTAGCTGACTATTGGTGGGCACTGGGCATGTGTTACAGATGTTCTCATTCAATAGTAACTATTGGGCATTTGCAGTGAGCACTGTGCACTTATGCTGAGCTATTGGTTAATGTGCCAAGATTCAAGAATTTACATGAACTTTCACTGATGGGATTCCAAAATATTGTATGCTAATGAAACTCATTAATTATGCATGGTACAAATGGTACTTAATAGGTGGTTGCACTGAGCTAACCTCACTGTAATGCATAGCTGCGTGAGTGAAATTATTTAAGAGGAAAACTATTATGAGGTCAGCTGCTTGTACTGGTTTTGTGAAATACAGTGCTCATTATCATTTTACTATGTTCATAGTGTTATGTGTAAAACTTCTAACACACATATCATGCTTTTTGTTAGGGAAATTCTCTGTACTTCAGGTACATAAAGGATGGGGTTAGATTTCCCAATATGCATGTGTATGGACACATGTCCATCATTATCAGGGAGGTTTTCCCTCATATAAAGGTGTATGGCTACAAGCAAAGCAGCCCATTACTAGCGAGTCTTTTACACCAAGTGCACTACATACATGTAGAGACTCTACTGTGCTGTAATGTTTTCTCTGTCTTATAATGTAATGCTTCCTCAGTGCTATACTTTCCCCTAGACTGCAGGTTGTGGAATTTGCTGTGCTGCACTGACTTAATGTATGCTGCCTTCTTTTTTCTAGTGGTAACTAAGTTGTATCATTAAAGGGTATATTGTGTGACATCCAGTGCCCTGCTCCACTGCCCTTTCATGCTAGCCCTAATCATACTGCATTTTTGATGAGCACACAGCATGCTATGGTGCAACTCAAACCTTGAAATAAAATCCCATCTCCATGAGTATTATATTTATACTGCAGAGCTCAATGTGCTGCTGAAATGAATCACATACTCAGTTACTGCTCAGGATGTAATGAATTCCTTTTTATAGCATACTAAGTAGCGAGTGAATCATGTATTTGTCAGCAGTGTGACCTAGACGGCCTCTGTCCTCTACATGTAGTACACAGGAGGCTAAAGGAGAGCAAAGAATGTCCAAAATTACTGTTCTCATTACATCTGAGTAATGCCTCTAGGTGCATCTGCAGTTAACGTCTATTGAAGCCTCTAGGCATCAAATATTGTTTGTTCATATTTGCATCAATAATTCCAAAAGCATGCTATGTACAAGGTTTTAAAAGAGTTCATCTTAAAATTTACATAATGGTAAACTCAACTCCATTAATATTTGACCTCTGTCTAGTGCAAGTAAAGAGATATTAACTGTTCTTTTTATGATATAAATTTATACAAATATAATTTGCAAATTTTCTAAATATCTCAATAACCAAGTAACACAGGCAACTGCTTAGCCTCATGTGAAAGCTCTCAGCTGGAAGAATAAAATGTTGCTGACAGTAGGTGTCTAACTTGAGTGGTTATTGAGATATTGTATGTTGTTTACAAAATATTACAGATACAATAGTTATTGTATTTACCATGACTTATAAAATTCACTTTAAGACCTAGAACCTAAAGAATACTACCACTATAAAATACTTTGTGCTGAAGGGTTTGCCATTTATACTTCTTTCATAACCCCTATGGTTCCAGAGATATGAACATTTGTTTGAAATGTGAGAACATAATTTGATTCTGTCAAAAGGCTTAGGCTCCACCCATTTGAAGTTACAGTGCAAAATTCCTGAGCTCCATTGAAGTGAACAAGCTAAAGTTGTTTTTTACTGGGAGCAAGCCCCTCCCATATCTGTGGGGTTACATCCTGAACTCCCCTCTACTTATGTGTACCAACTCTGAGATTGTTTTACCTCAGAGAAAAGGAAATATTCTGATGAACAAAGAGCTTAGATTTTGTAGATTTACATCTACATATTTATTCGTGTCTTACTATTCTGGAACTCACACAACTCAGAATTTAAAACTGTTATTTGCACAATTTATGTGGTATCTATTACTCTGAATGTAAACACCTACAATAGCCTCCTACTAAACCCTTGCCTCCTACAGATTTTCTTTGTTTTCTCCCTCCTTTCTGCCACCACATCTTTAGTCTACACAATTACTCATATTATTCGTGGAAATGCCGTGGTGGTATGGCGGTAGCGTTGTTACCTCACAGCAAGAGGTTCTCCCGTTCGATTCTCGGCGTGGCTTGGGAATGCCTTCTGTGCAGAGTCTGCATGTCCTCCCCGCGGTTGGGTAGCGTTTGAAAGACATGCGCGCGTAAATGGTCGTGCCTTTGTTGAAGGTTGGGCATCGAGCTGGCACCTCGGCATTTCGTAAAAATCTACTGCCAATCAGTAGCAGACCGGAGTTCCACTGTGGCGACCCCGTACCGGGAAAAAGCCAAAAAGACAAACATTCATGTTTCATAACCCTGAATGTACATTAATGAGCTACAGTAACAAACAATGCCATTATAACTTATGATTTAGTTTACAAAATTCATTATGAGTTTTATTTTCCATATTTACCTTTTCTATACACGTGATAATTACTATAACAACTTAGTTAAAGTAAAAGAGAGCTGTTTTGCTTGCATACTTTTTCTGTGTCTAATGCATGCATATATATATATATATATATATATATATATATATATAAATAAACATGTTTGAGTTGCAGGAGGGCTTCAAGTTCTGACATTTTTCTCTCCATGCATTGCGTAGTGCCACCTTGATGTTATCCAAGTCTGAGTTTGGATTTTCTACATAAGGATGTTCAGTAGTGAGGCTATATCTAAAAAAAGCACTATAAGGGCAGCAAAGGCTTTAGCCAGTATGCAAAAGCCCTGGTATGACAGGTATAAGCCATTCTTGGCAAAACAGAAAATCTCATCTACTATATTATCATTGCCTGCCACACGCTAGATCCTATTAGAATGACAACAATTACTTAGTCATTGGTTAAAGTTAATTATACAATGACCCCCCCATTAATATTCCAAAAGGTGCATGCTGATTGGCCAGCATGTCCGTTGTAAATCCCACAATATAAAAACAAAAAAATAAAAAACAGAGCAACAGAGACTTTCTTTTCTCCGTTGCTTCCGTTTGTAAGCACTGATGTACTGGGTATGCGTGGGACGCAAGTCCCATACGCATGCTTAGTACATCAAAACAGGGAAGCAGTGTACCACAACCAGCGGAAGAACAGTAATGCGCCATTATACAAAGACATTATTTAAGAAAAGTAAGTATTTTTTTCTTAAATAATGTTATTGTAGAATAGCAATAACTGACTCCGTGGTTGTGGTATATTGAAATTTACCCACGGCTGGCTTTATTTAATCACTTGGGCTTCAGCTTCATGATTAAACCACACCAACCATAGGTAAATCTTCAATATACCACACCACGTCATCGGTTATTGCTTAATTATTTCATCCTTTTACCCATGTATCATTCTTGGTGATGGCACAATGCTACTCAAGACCAATGTCTTTTCTGTCTCTAACTCATCCATAGTAAGTTCCATCATGTCTCTCTGCACGTTCCTCAGGGTGGAGCACCTCTGGTCATTCACTCCCACATGGGCCACCTCTAGGTTGTAGCCATATCTGTCTGACTTAAGAGACCTTAGGGCCCTTATAACATCATAAATCCTGGCACTGGACACTCACACTGTTCTTGTCCAGTCTAGTGAGTGCAGAGTCTGTAAGCCTAACTATAGTCACCTGCAACTAAAACATTTCCCTGTATGAAAGCAGACTTAGTGAGCCTTGTGGACAAAGGCCTACTTTCCTGATGCCTCCTAGGTTAGTTTTGTGGATTTGCAGGATGTGTGAGTGCAAAAGGGTTAGATGGTGCCTTGTGTGCTGGAGGCTGAGATATTTTGCTGTGAGTTCTAGGAGGCTTTGGCAATTTTATATTGACAACCTCATCATATGTTATCAGTCTAGTAGTGTGCTGTGACTGATATGATGTCGTGGAGGTATAATTCTTAATGATTGTGGGCTGATGAGAGAGGGTTGCCTCCATGCTTCTTAAATATTTACATCTCTCTTGGGTCGTAATATCAACTGGTAAAAAGTACTGAACAGTCGATAGGCATAACACAGTTGCTGCACTGTCTTAGAATATCTAATGTAATCAGACTGACCACAGATGGAATGATGGCAAACTGTTGAGCCATGTTGGCAGAAGATGGGGAACTGGGGTTTGCATAGTACACGGGAGTTGGAGAGAGAGACTGCTACAGTATACACTTAAGAGTTATGGATGAAATATTTAGGAAGATACTCTGAAATTAAGTTAGATGGTATTTAAGCTAGTAGTACTTATTGAAAAGACAGTATTTGGTTTATAAAGAATGATGAATAGTGGTGATTCACCTATTGGCTACTGCTAGTTCTGGTCTCACCATAGCTTCTCACATAGCTGTGAATAAATGCCGCTTTGATTCTTCTCTCACCAGAAGCAAAACAGAAGCACTAATCCCAAGATGAGAAATGGTTCATGTATTCTTTGGTGATCAGCAGTCTCATCCAGATGTTGCAGAGGTCTTCAGGCCTGTTGTAGCCTTCTCCTCGCAGATGTCTGAACAACAACCAGACCGATCATGAAAGTTATACACACACAGACCAATCAGAGACGGTCAGAAATCAATGACCCTCTGCTCCTTCTCTCACCTTGAGCAAAACAGTAACACTAATCACAAGCTGGCTCAGCAACTAACTAGTTAATTTCAGTTCTAAAGGCTCATCTCATTTTGTCCTCCTGTGGACCAAGAAATATCACTTTTAAGGCTTGATATCTGTGAGTTGAAAAACAGGTAGCAGTAACGTGGTTAATTAAGGTAAGAAGAACTCCAGATTCAAGAGTTTTATTTAGCACAGTTTATACTGCTAGTTATTTATTCCTTAAAGGTTCATAGGTTCATAGGTGTCTACTATGTTAACGGCCCTGGAGCCTATATAAGCCTAGCCCAAGAAGATTCCCTGGCATCATGCTGTCCAAAGTTAGTTCCCAGTGCCCCTGTCAGCCAAGGCTACTGAAGTGATCCCTGGGGTGAACTTTCTATTGCCCATCCATTCATCAAGATTTCTCTTAAAGAGGGCCAGTGAAGTGCTCTGCTTGACGTGAATGGGAAGTTTGTTCCAGAGTATGGGAAGTCTCTGGGTTAGGAACCTGTCCCTCCAGCATGTTCTGTTTATTGTGGTAATGAGGTTTAGATCCCTGGAGCATGTGGCACAGAGAGATTGGGATTTCCTTAGATGTAGCATATCTAGCAGCTCTGGGTCAGACATGGCTTTGTAGGTCAAGCACAGATTGCCCCTAAGTAGCCAATAAGAGACAGAGTATAGCTGGAGTTTTTTGAGTCTGTCCATATAGGGCATGTGTCTAAGGCCTAAGATCCTCTTAGTAAGGTATTTTTGTTTCCTTCCCAGTTGTTGTAGGTGTCTAGTGAGATACATACCAAATGGGGCATTGTATTCTATAATAGGTCTAATGAGGGATGAGTACAGAGGGATTATGACCTCTTTCTTCCTGGATGAGAAACCTTTTGTAATGAGATGTGCCACATAGAAGGACTTTCTGACTACAGTGACAATGTGGTTATCAAAGGAGAGGTTGCTGTCAACCTGTATCCCCAGGTCTCTTATCACACCTTCGGTGTTTAGTGGACTACCGCCTATGTGGTAGTTCATAGGAACTGAATTTTTCCCAAAGGGAATGACAATGCACTTTTTGGCATTGAGCTTAAGGCCATAGTTCTAGCACCAGTCATTGGTGTCAGTGAGGCCTTTTTTTAGAATGTCTACATCAGGCGGAGAATTAATAATGGCTCCCAGTTTGCAATCATCTGCAAACTATGTCAGCCAGAGTCCCTTTGTGTTGGCTTGAACTTCAGAGAAGTAGATGCCAAATAAGAGAGGACCTAGGACCAATCCCTGTGAGACACCACTTGTAACTGGTTGGTAGTCAGATCTGGAGTCCTCTACTTTCACATTGTGGGTTCTATCAGTGAGCCAGTTGGCATACCATTTTATGACATAGGGGTTTATGCCTAGTTTAGTGAGTCTATCTATGATTCCTGAGTGAGGGATGGTGTCGAAGGCCTTAGCAAGATCTAGGTAGGCTGTGTGAACTACCTTGCCCTTATACACAGCTCTGGTGACAGACTCGAAGAAGTCTATCAGGTTGAGTAGGCATGATTTACCTTTCACAAATTCAACCTGCATGGGGTCCAGAGTTTGGAGATTCCCTATGTCCTTATTTATAAGGTACATGATGATGCACTCCATAGCCTTACATATCAGACTTGTCAGACTAATGAGGTTGCAGTTCCCAGGGTCTGTAGTCTCTCCTCCTTTGAGGAGTGGGATGATCGTAGCAGTGTGCCATTCGGTAGGAACAAAGCCTGAAATGAGTCTGTGATTGAACAGGGTACTCAGGTGTGGTGCCAGCTCCCTTTGTAATTCATGTAGAACACAGCCAGGGATATTATCAGGTCCCATGGAAGCTGTATTCTTGGCTTTGGGCAGTGCAGTTTTTAGTTGTGTAGCCATGATAATAGGGACTTGGCATTCCTCAGGTATTGTGATAGGCCCTATAGGGGGTGAAAGGGGGGTAAAGTTCGCACTAAACCTGTCGGCCAATATGTTGGCAATATCAGTTGGTTCTGTATATGTATTGCCATTGTGCTATAACTCAGTGCAGATCTGAGTATTGCCATGTAGATTCTTTACATAACTATGGAATGCTTTGTGGTTGTCTTTAGAATCTGCAGCAATTTTGTTTTCGTAGCTAGCTTTAGAGGATTTGATGATGGATCTCAGTTTTTTGCTGACGCTAACAAGGGATTTTTTCCAGTCCTGGGACTTCACCCTTTTCTGCAACAGTTTTTTCCTTCTGTTGTAGAGTATGTTTATGGTGGGGGACCACCAGATTGGCTTCCTTTTTTTTGGAGGAGAGCATCTTGGTTTTGTTTGGTATGGCCCATTCCATGCACTTGTGTATGTGCTCATACAGTGCATTGGTGTATGATTCAGCAGTCATGCACCTATTTTCCGTTTGCATGGGTGTCGTGAAGTTAGCCACCTCTTTTTTTAGAAGTCCAAAATTGGCTTTGGAGAAGTTTTTTATGGTGGTTTCCTTTAGGGGGGTGAGGGTGGGATGTAGATATCCATGGTGATTAGCTTGTGGTTAGATCTGACCAGGGAGGAGCTGATTACTGGTGTAGAGTAACAGTGGCCATGTTAGTAATGACCAGGTCAAGAATGTTTCTACCCCTGGTGGGGGTAAGAATGAGTTGGTCCAGGGTGTTGGAATTAATGAATTACAGAAAACGTTGAGCAAGTGTGTTGGTACATGAGTAATTTTCCCAGTATATGGAGAGGTAGTTAAAGTCTCCCAGTATAAGGGTATTGGGTTGTACCCTAATATTTTCCAGTGTGTTTAGGAATGTGGAGTGGGAGTCTTGGGACATGATGGGGGATCTATAGCAGGTTACAACCTGGATTGCAATTTTACCCAGCGTTAGTTGTACCTGAAGTATCTTTGATGCGTTATATTGGGCTACTAGTCTGGAGGTTTGCATAGCCTTTATGAATATGGAGACACCACCACCTTTAGTGGTTCGGTCCAGGTTTAGGGGCCAAAAGGTGTGGTATGAATTATAGCCTGGTAGTGCTGGGGTGCTCTCCAGAGCCTTGAACCAGGTCTCAGTCACTGCACAGATGTTGATGTTCTCCATTTTAAGGAGTGCTTCAAGTGAGTGCATTTTGAGATTTAGACTTCTAGCGCTGAGTAGCATAATCCTCAGATTTCATTTGCTTGTAGCTGTTATGGTGGTAATTTTGTCTTCAGGACATTGCCTAAAAAAAGCACTATAGGGGTGGCAAGAGCCTAGACCAGTATCCAGAATCCCTGGGGTGACAGGTGCAGCCAATCACTGACGAAGAACCAAGGTCTGTCAATCATGTCATCCCAGGCAGACAGATTCTGGATCCCCTTAGAATGACATTAGAAACTTAGCCAATTAGGTTCATAGGTTCATAGGTTCATACTAGGCTATCTGCCCTAGGGCATTTATAAGCCTAGCCAGAGTATGTTTGGCTTTCGCCACCCATTTTAAATTAATTTTGCTATGCCCTTTTTCGAGGTTAGTATACTGTGCCTCTGTCTAACAGTGACACAGAAGTGATACCCGGGGTAAACCTATGATCTCCCATCCACTCATCAAGATTCCTCTTGAAGAGAGTCAATGAGGGACTCTGCCTAACCTGGACTGGGATTTTATTCCATAGTGAAGGGAGCCTCTGGGTTATGAATCTGTCCCTCCAGCATGTCCTATTTATTTCAATGCTGAGGTTCAAGTCTCTTGAGCGTGTAGCTCGATGGGATTTGGATTTTTTGAGGTGCAGCATGTCCCTTAATTCCGGGTTGGACATGGCCTTATACATCAGGCACAGGTCACCTCTGAGCAGGCGGTATGCCACTGAGTAGAGCTGGAGTTTCTTTAACTGGGCAGCATATGGCATCTGTTTGAGCCCTTTGATCCTCTTGGTGAGGTACTTTTGGGGTCTTTCCAGTTGCTGCAGGTGTTTGGTAAGGTACATCCCAAAAGGGGCATTGTACTTGATTATGGGCCTGATGAGGGATGAGTAAAGAGGCACGATGATGACTTCCCCTAATCTAGATGTGAATCCCTTCATGATTAGGTGGGCTATATAAAATGTTTTTCTAACCACTTTGGCCACGTGGTTGTCAAATGAGAGATTGCTATCAACTTGGGTCCCCAGGTCCCTAATGACTTCTTCTGTACTTAATGGATTACCACCTATGTGGTAATTTGTGGGCACTTTGTTTTTGTTTTGTTGAAGTCAATCATTTTTTGCTTGTACTGTGGTATAATTCTGGGTGATGGTAGAATGCTACTCAGAGCTTGGGTCATACCTTCCTGGGCTACAAGATCTGAGAGCTCCTGTATGTCTCTTTTCATGTAGTCCAGGGATGTATGTCTCAGGTTATTCACACCAACATGGAAAATGCCAGAGTCATATTTGTACCTGTTGTGGAGTGACCTAAGTGCATGCGTTATGTGGCGGATCCTGGCACCCAACAGGCAGCTGACTGTAACTTTCTCCTGATTCAGCCTAGTGAGTGGGACATCAGTTTGCCTTATTATTGAGTCACCTATGATTAGTGTATTGGGTAAGTTTTTTTGCTTTATGGGCTTTGGTTGAGTGGCACACTGTTTATGTGAGCTATGTGTCTCATGGTTTGTGCTGGGATGTGGTGGTTGTTTGTGTTTCTGCCTCACAGGTCTCTGTTGTTTGGGCATATTTTTATTGAGATCCTCTACAAACGTAGATGTGTGTTTTGTGTTACTATGTGAGGGTTGTGGCGGTGTGTGATCTGGAGGGCAATGTGTTGAATATGGTGTGGTGCAGGAGTTAACCTTCTCCCTCTTGACTAGCTAATCCAGTCTTGGCTGGAGAGTCCTTGGCTTCCAATTTGGCTATATATGTGCATCTCTCACAAGTCATAGTGTTGGGAGGTAAGAAGAGAGGGTTGTCTGTGTACATGAGGCAGTTGCTACATTGCCTCAGGATGCCCAAGTTCACCAGGTTGACAGGAGAAATCACAGGGAACTGAACTTTAGAAATGCCTGGATATGAGCTCAATATATTAAGTACTGAAGCCTTTTTCAGGAAAAATGTCACTCAAAGTGTCTGAGTCTGTACAGAGCACTGATAAACACTTGAGAGGAAACTAATACGTAGACCCTCATTTTAAGGATGAAGTATTTAGGCAGATATTCTGAAGTTAGGAAGAAATCAAGCAGTACTTACAGAAAATAAAGAATTAGCTTGTCAATAATGATGAGCAGAGGGGAGTCACATGAATGGCCACTGCCTGACTACTACTAATGCTGGTCTCACCACAGTTTCACTCTGTTGGGATACAATACTCCTTTGCTTCTTCTTTCACCAGAAGCAAAATGTTAGCACCAATCCCAGGAAGAAAAGCAGGCCACGGCCTGTTTGGTGATCCACAGTCTTGTCCCAGATGATGCAAGGGTCTGTAGGCTTCTAGCCTTTTTCTGGTAGATGCCTTGAATAGCAACCAGACCAGTCAGGTATGTTAAGCACAGACACTCACTCTCCAACCAGTCAGGAATCAATGCACTCTGGTCCTACTCTCACCGGGATCAGAATATAAGCACAGATTCAAAGCTGTCACCTATAAAGCAGTTATTAAGCTTTTTGGTGATCAGCAGTCTCCAGGAAATAATGTAACTGCACTCCTTCTCTCACTAGGAGAAAACAGAAGCACTAATCCCAAGATAACTACTGAGAGGCAGAATGTGGGCTCTCCAATAACTGGTGGTCTTGCAATAGATGCTTAAAAGTAAGATGAAAAAAATTGTTTATCCTAAACACTGCAGTGTGCACTAGAGGAGTTAGATGTGAAAGTAGGCAATTTAAGTTTTACCTGTCTAAAAAGTTAAGTTTTAGTGGAGAGTCACTATTTTTAAAACAGCAAGATAGATTCAAATGTGGTGGTCACTTTTTTTATTCTGGTACTATGGAATACATTAGGATGGCCAATAAATTTAAATAGTTGAAGGGAAGTGATTTCACAAAATGATAATTTTGTGCTTACTCACACCAACCAGTAAAAGCAGAGAGGAAATGAGATATATAGTCAAATTAACATAAGGGGCAGGCAACTAGAAAGACAGTGGTGTTTAAGAACACAACAGTAACCGGGTATGAGGGTGGGAAAAATTTCTGTCTGACTCACAAGAGACAGAACTGTGGTGTCTTTTCAATTTTTAATATGCAGTTAAAAGCAGAATACAAGTAAAACACAGTGTAAAGAAAACAAATCACAATACACAAAATAGAAAAAGGCAATAAAGTAATACAGAATACAACAAATAAAAAGCAAACGAACCTTTCCCTCACAGCAGAGTCTGAGTGAGCCTTACCAGTAAAGGGTAGCAAATGTTTCTCAAACTGTCCCTGGTGTGCTTACATTGTCTCAAAAATGTAGGCTCATATTGCTACATTTTTGAGGAAGGTGAGAGTCTGGGTATATTTAATGAGGCTTTCCAAGATATGACAGAAAAAGGCCAGGTGTCCACCATACTTTTATAAGTCTCTTGTCAGGGTTAAACTGATGGAACATGAGGCACATCTTTATGGTAATAATTTTGAGTAAAAAGTCTTACTAGGGTCTAGAAGTTACAGGTCATCTAATCTTTCTCACAGATAAGAAAGCAGGTGGGGATGTTAAACCCTGGATGAAGCTATGGTAATGGCAAATGTATGAGGTTAAACATTTCATCGGACTAAGTGAATTCTAGGCTTTTGGTAGCATTTGGGTACTTTTATTTTATTTAACTAAAAGAACAAGGTGAAACTATGGCTGAAAAAGAACCCACAACCACTTTTTCTTTGCCCTTTTGTTCTTTTTAATGTTTCAACAAGAACTTTGTTAGGAAAGTTTGTAAAACACACAGACACACCTTAAAAAGACATTCAAATAATCATGTGATAAAGACAACCAATGCAAGCAATCTAAAAGTGGGCTTTACCCCAAAATCATACCATTAGTTATTATTCTTTTATGCTCTAAAGTGCATGCAGTTAAGTTTGGTTAAGCAGTATTACTTGTAGCAATTGATTTATGACTAAAATACCATAAAAATCTTATATTCAAATCCTTTGTCTTAGTAGAAAACACTTGTGATTAATTGATTCATTTAAACCAGGCAGTTTATTGGTATTCAGCCTAATCTGCCAGAGTGTCTCTTTACACTCTAGTAGTGTCTTAATGTCATCACTAAATTCCTAAGACAGAAACAGAATCTAATACAAAAAAATAACATTTGTTGAAATCTTTACATGTAACAGTGTGCTTAGCCAAAGCATTACAAAATTCCTTCTTTTTGATGGCTAACAAGAGATTCTTCTTTTTAAATGCCTAATAGATTTGCCTATATAAAAACAACATGATTCACAAATAGCTGCATACACCACATGGTGGGATGCACAGTCATAGCTCTCTCTATCCCATATAGTCACGTCCAAATGTTTAAAATGGATGAAAGGAGAATTACAAATGTGACAGCATTGCTTACAGTGTCCACATTGGAAAGTCCCTGGGGGTAATGATGATCTTTTCTTTAATTCTGACTTCTCATTCCTATCACATAATGTTTTAATGGCGACAGTTTTCTTGAAAGAAAACAGGTCTGTCACCTGTTTCTTTCACTAAATCATTGTTACCCAAGATAACGTTCCAATTTTTTTGTATGTATTGTTTAACTGCCCACATTTCTTGACATATGGGCAATGGGGAAAACAAAAAATATTTGCAATCTGTTCCACTTGCATCCAAAAAATGTGATTGTCCAGTTGGTGTATGAAAATCACCATAACACAATATTGGACGCGTGACACCAAATCTTAATTTCTGTACCACAAGTTCTAAACAGTGCATACAAAAAAATTGGAAAGTTATCTTGGGTAACAATGATTTAGCAAAAGAAATAGGTGACAGACCTATGTTTTCCTTCAAGAAAACTGTCACTATTAAAACATTATGTGAGAGGAATGAGAAGTCAGAACTAAAGAAAAGATCATCATTACCCCCAGGGACTTTCCAATGTGGACATTGTAAGCAGTGCCATCACATTTGTAATTCTTCTTTCATCCATTTTAAACATTTTAAGCCTTATAGGGTGACATTTTAAAAGGGGTGGGTTTTTGAACTTCTGGGATTGGCTGATTTCAAGATAAAAGGATGGGGTATGTTGTAATTCATTGTTCTGAAGAAGCCTGGGAGTGTTCCAGGTGAAAGCATTTAACTTTATTTTGTATTAGAGGTGCATTTTGTGAATACATACTTCTGCTTTACCCTCTGAAGCCTTCCACCTTTCATTTTTGTTTTGTGTTTTTTTCTGGAGATTTGACATCATGACACTACCAGAGTGCAAAGAGACACTCTGGCAGATTAGGCTGAATGCCGATAAACTGCCTGGTTTAAATGAATCAATTAATATCAAATGTTTTTTACTAAGACAGAGGATTTGAAGATGAGTTTTTTATGGCATTTTAGTCATAAATCAATTGCTAACAAGTAATATTGGAGATAGAGTGGGAAAAAATGGAATCCCCAGCCCAGTTGTTACTTTCAGAGACTTGCAGGAGAGTTTTATGTTTAGATCAGAGAAGATGAGTGTTATTATAGGGTTTGAGTAAGTGTTGTAATGCTGGGATTTTGCCAGGCTGATTTACTAAATGGTGTTTAAAAATAAGTTGAGTATAGGTTATGTAATGGGGGGAGGTCTAACCAGTTTAATTGTTGTAGGGAGGAGCAGTGGTGTGATCTGTGAGGGGAGTCAGTGGAGAATTTGGCTACTTTATTATAACAGCATTCAAGTTTGGAAAGTTCAGTTTTGCTAAGTGAAGTAAAGATGGGAGAGGCATAGAAGATGAGCCCTAGTAATGTCTAATCTGGATTGATTTGTAAGAAATGGTTTGATGCGGTAGAGCGAGCTGAGTTTCATATGAGATTTTTTGATAGATTGAGAGAGATGAATATCAAATTTCAATTTATTATTAATCATAAAACCTAATAACTTAGTTCGTGAGGTGATGTTTATGATTGTATTGTTAGAGGAAAGTATATTAAAGGAGGTTGTTTGTAGGGATGGTTTAGTGGGGTGAAAACGCATAAGCTTGGTCTTATTAGGATTTAGTATAAGGTTAGCTTTGGAAAGCCAAGACTCCACTTGGAGAAAAGATTGTTGTGTGATTTCTTGTAGAAGTGGGAGGAAGGATGATTTACATATGAGAGTAGTGTCATCTGCATATTGAATGACTGATGCTAGCGAAGTGGATTTATTTAAGTGGTTAGTGAATATATTGAACAACAAGGGTCTTAGTATAGAACCTTGTGGGATGTCGATAATAACAGGGAGTAGAGATGATAGCTCTTGTTTCCACCTAACAGCTTGTTGCTGTTTGGATAGGTAACTATGGAACCAAAGTAGGGTAGAAGGACTAATGTTTAAGGTGGCTAGTTCTAATAGTAGTTTTTGATCCAAAACTGTATCAAAGGCCTTACAGAGGTCTAAAAAGATAGCAGAGACAAGTCTGTTTTGGTTTCTGTGTTGATTTATAGTGTTGATAAAACTGAGGAGGGCAGTTGTAGTGCTACGGTGGGGGTGAAAGCCATGTTGAGTGTGAGAGAGGAGTTTGTTGGTTAGAAGGTGATTTAGGAGTTGGTATGAACGCATCTTTCAAGTATTTTTGAGAGGGGAGAAAAGATGGCAATAGGCCTATAGTTAGTGAGTTCAGTGGCGTTCCCACCTCTATGAAGAGGAGTGATGTAGGAGATTTTCCAGAGGATTGGAACAGAGTTTCCAGCAATACAGTGATTGATAATGATAGATATGGGGTATGCAATACTCTCTGCAGCAAGTTTGAGAAATTCAGATGGTAGATTATCTGCAGCAAGACTAGCAGGTTTGAGTTTTTAAGAGATTTACAAATGAAATGAGTTGGTATAAGTTGTAAGGAGAAGGAATTTGTGAGATGATTATTAGTAGTAGGAACCTTAAGTGGTATATTTTGGTTATTCATAGGTTGATAGGTTCATGGATTAGTACTAGGCTAACTGCCCTTGCGAGCCATTTTAAGCCTAGCCAATTATCCCTTGTGAGACTCAAACCCTGCAACTTGTTTTTGTAAGGCAAACACCTTAACCATTAGGTCACCCTGTATGTAGTTATGTGTGGTAAGAGAAAGTATTGAATTTATAAAGAAAGACTTAAACTAAGTTGCTATGTTATCCTCTAAGGAGGGAATGGTATGGGTAGGGGGGGCTATTATTACCTGGTTGAAGGAGCTTACCAATAGTAGACCAGATTTTTTTAGGATTGTTATGGTACTTTTGTCGAGTGGTGATGTAATATGATTTTTTATCTGCTTTTATTTGAGATTTAGCTTTATTTCTAAGCTGTTTATATTAAGTTAAGGTATCCTGGTTTCTTTGAGTAAGCCAGTGGACCCACGTCTTATCCCTTAGTTTTAAAAGATTTTTGGTATTTTGAGATAACCAAGGTGAGTGATGCATTTTTATTCTAGCAGTTTGACAAGGGGCTAAACAGTCTAGGATTTGTAGGGAAGTAGTGTTAGAGTGTTGAACTGCAGTATCTAATGGTAATGTTTTTAGGGGGGACCAATCTATTTGTTTAAGTAGATATTGAAGTTTCTTTTATTACTAATTAGTCAGAAGACTGATTGTCTAGGTGGACTAAGATTATGTTTAAGAAGAAAAGTTTGGGAGACAACTTGCTTGGAGAAAAGAAGGAGATTTGTTAGCGAGAATCCAATCCAGAAGCGAGTGGCTATTAGATGTTTTATCTATGCTAGTGGGATCTTGTATACACTGGTAGAAGCCATGTAAGTTAATACAGTTTCTAGAATTATTTGTGTCATAGGTGGATCAATCTATTTTGAGGTCTCCCATTATGATAATTTCCTGATGGTAGGTTAAGGAAAGCCAGTGAAGAATGTCTTCAACTATAGTAGAATTTTCACCTGGGGATATATAGATGCCTACAGTGATTAAACTCTTGTTTTTGTTAATGTTAAGTTTAGTGAGAAGAATTTTAGCATTATGAAACAAAGGTAAATTAGTGTTAATAAGTTCCAGTGCTAAATTTTGTTTGAACATTATGGCTACACCACCTCCTCATTTAATTCGATGGTCAAATCTATAAAGGTTATAACTAGGGGGGTAGGACTTCATTGTCTGTAATATGTGGTTTAAGCCAAATTTCAGTCAAGATGGTTATGTAGGGGAGTATACATCTAGTAGGGCATATAGATCATGAACTTTATTTAGTACATTTTTTAGGTTTATATTGAGGAAGAGAAGAGAGTGTCCTTTTCTATACACACTGAGCAGAGTGGATGAGAGTTGTTGACTCCAACTCTTAGCTGAGATATATAAGTATCCTGTTTTTTTTTCGATTATTTATACAGTTTATTGTTTCTAGAAATTTATATATAGCACTTTTATTGCAATCTGCACGGGTAACTGATTTGTCTGCAGTTAAAGCATTCTGTATCTTTACAAATCTTTATCTGTTTAAAAACTTTCAATAAGGCATTCTGTTTCTCCTTTTTCCCTTTCAAAAAAAAAAAAACAATTTTTGCCTGAATTTCCTTATGTTCTGACTGTGCTTCTCAAACATTTTGGAAATATAGAGTATATTTTAGAGCTTTTATTATAACTGTAATTGCCTTAATATTGCTACAACTCAAGTGCTCTAGGTTGCACTGCATCTGAATTGTTTGTGTGTTTTAGCTGCTTTTCTGTATATATAGACTTCTCTGTATATGTAGACTAGCTACTTATTCTGCTGTATTACTGCCACTTAAATCGTTTTTCAGTTGTGCACTTGCCTTGCTTCATTTAAAAAGTTTTAAATTGCTAATTTTGTAGAGTTTTAATTGCATTTACTGTTTAGGACTAGACACTCAAGTGTGTTAGACTTTTCTGTGTTTATTTACTGTATTATTGCATTGTTTAGCCTGTTTCAACAAAAAAAAAAAAATATATATATATATATATATATATATATATATATATATATATATATATATATACTATCTTGTTTGCTCGTTTCCCACCTTTTCTAGCTAGTCCATATCCCAGGCCTTGCTTGTCTCAGGACTTTATTTTCTGTACTCAGAGCTATCCAGACCTTGCTGTGGCAGAGGAAAGTCCTACTGCCTACCAGTGGGACTGGTGAGCATTGTACTGCCTATCTAATGCTAGAGGAGTGGTTTCCAGCTCTGAAATTGTAATTTTATTAGCCTTTTTGGGCTGATTTCTATCCCTTTCAACTTTTTGGCTTAAAAACATGTGTGTCTGCACATTTTTCACATCGTGCAGCTCTACGAGGCTACAGGTAAACTATTCCAGGTGCCAGAAAGTCTGCTCTTCAAATTTTCCCTTAAAACTAGCTGGTTTCTCAGTAGTAGCACTAAAATCTGAACCCCTGTGACTAGCACTTGCTCTAGAATCTGCTGTAAAGCACTAGGAAGCCTGAAACTCATACAAGCACTCAACTCTCCTTGTCAATAAGGAGAAATTAATCATAGGCACTAAACAGCCTACAATTGCAAAGTACCTTGCAAAGGTAAGGGAAAACAGCTCTTAAACCTTACAAAAAAGCACCTAAATAGGCATGTCAAGGGTCAGCTTCTGGTGGTTTCTCCTGTCCACCTGGTGAATCTGGGCATACTGGGGCAATGCGGCAACTGCCTCATGTACACAGACAATCCTCTCCTACCACCCAACACTACAACCTGTGAGAGATGCACTTACATAGCCAAACTGGAAGCAAAGCTCTCTCTGGTCAAGACTGTGCTAGACAGTCAAGAGGAGAAGGCTAACACCTGCATTACACCTCTAGCAACTCATAGCCCTTCAAAACCCACACCATCAACCCCCACACATAGCAACACTAAACCCACATATGCGGAGGCCCTTAACATTAACCTGCCCAAGCAAAAAGGACCTCCGAAGCCAAAATGCAAACAAACACCAGTCACAACCAAAGTGACACATAGCTCACAACACCAGTGTGCCACCCAACAACACCCCCTAAGGCAAGACAATGTACCCAACACTTTAGTCATAGGTGACTCTATAGTCAGGCACACTGATGTCCCACTCACCAGGCTGAACAAGGAGAAAATTACAGTCAGCTGCCTGTCGGGTGCCAGGATCCGCCACATAATGCATGCACTCAAGTCACTCCACAACAAGTACAAATACGACTCTGTCATTGTCCATGCTGGAGTAAATGACTTGAGACGTACCTCCCTGGACTACATGAAAAGAGACATGGAAAAGCTCTTGGATCATGTGACCCAGGCAGGTATGACCCTAGCCCTGAGTAGCATCCTGCCTTTGCCCAGAATGATACCACAGTATAAGGACAAAATGATTGACTTCAACAATTGGCTAAGCTTCTGGTGTCATTCAAAGGGGATCCAGTATTTGTCTGCCTGGGAAGACATGATCGACAGACCACGATGCTTTGCCAGAGATGGTCTGCACCTGTCACCCCTGGGATTCAGGTTACTGGCTAAAGCTCTTGCCACCCCTATAGTGCCTTTTTTAGGCAAGGTTCAAAGGATAAAACCACCACCGTAACAGATACAAGCATGCAAAATCAGAAGGTAATGCTACTCAATGCTAGAAGTCTAAACCTCAAAATGCACTCTCTCGAGGCACTCCTAAAAATGGAGAACATCGATATCTGTGCAGTGACTGAGACCTGGTTCAAGGCTCCAGAGAGCACCCCTGCAATATCAGGCTACAATTCTTACCACACTTTTCGGCCACAAAACCAAGACCAAAACACTAAAGGTGTAGGAGTGTCCATATTCACCAAGGATATTCACACCTCCAGGCTAGTTGCCCAACACAATGCATCTGAAATTCTCAAGGTGCAACTAACACTAGGTAAGACTGCACTCCAAACTGTAGCTTGCTACAGATCCCCCACCATACCCCAAGATTCTCACTACACCTTCCTAAACATACTGGAAAATATTAAGATACAACCAAGCACCCTAATACTAGGTGATTTCAACTACCCTGCCATTAATTGGTAAAACTACTCGGGTACCAACTCCTTTTCCCAACGGTTCTTGGAATTCATAAATTCCAACGCCCTGGATCAACTAATCCATTGTCCCACCAGGGGCTCCAATATCCTAGACCTGGTCATTACCAACATGGGAGATAAATGCTCCACACCAGTGGTCACCCCCTCATTGGTCAGGTCTGACCATAAGCAAATCACCCTTGACATCCACATCCCTCCCCCACCCCCCAGTAAGGAAACCTCCTTAAAAAACTTCTCCAAAGCCAACTTCATGCTACTGAAATCAGAAGTGATAAACTTCACAATACCCATGCAGATGGGATCTGGAAGTTCGACTGCAGAATCCTACACTAAGGCACTGTACGAGCACATCCACTCGTGCATTAATCATGCCATCCCAAATAGAACCAAGATGCTCTTCTCCAAAAATAGGAAGCCAATCTGGAGGTCCCCTGCTATAAACAAACTATACAACAGAAGGAAGAAACTGTTGCAGAAAAGAGGAAAATCCCAGGATGCTAAAAAACTCCCTCACCAGCCTCAGTAAGAAGCTGAGATCCCTCATAAAATCCTCAAAAGCTAGTTACAAAAATAAAATTGCCAAAGATTCCAAAGACAACCACAAGGCATTCTATAGTTATGTCAAGAATCTAAATGGCAATGCTCAGATCTGCTCTGAGCTACAACAAAATGGCATTAAATATACTGATCCCAAGGATATTGCCAATATCCTGGCAGATCGATTTAGTGCCAACCTCACTCCCCTCTCAGCCCCTAAAGGGCCCATCTCAATACCAAAAGATTGCCAAATTCCGATAATCACAGCCACACAGGTAGAAACAGCACTCTCCAAAGCTAAGAATACAGCATCCATGGGACCAGATGAAATCCCGGGCTGTGTACTACATGAACTACAAAATGTACTGGCACCCCACCTAAGTGTCATGTTTAATCATAGCCTCACCTCAGGCTTCGTGCCCACTGAGTGGCGCATAGCTACAGTTATCCCGCTCCACAAGGCAGGATCCACCTTGGATCCCGAGAACTATCGTCCCATCAGTCTGACAAGCCCGATCTGCAAGGGCATGGAACGCATTATCATAGAACTTATAAACAAAGACATTGGCAACCTCCAGACACTGGACCCCACCCAGTTTGGGTTTGTGAAGGGCCGATCTTGTCTCCTGAATCTGATTGACTTCTTCAAATCGGTCTCCAGAGCTGTGGAAGAGGGTAAGGAGGTCCACACAGCCTATCTCTACCTCACCAAGGCTTTTGACACCATCCCCCACTCTGGAATCATAGATAAACTTACCAAGCTGGGCATAATTCCCTACGTCACTTGATGGGTTGTCAACTGGCTTACTGACAGAACCCAGACTGTAAAAGTAGCGGACTCCAAATCCATCTCCAGACAAGTGACAAGTGGAGTACCTCAGGGTTCAGTCCTGGGACCACTCTTGTTTGGCATGTACTTCTCTGAAGTACAGGCCAACACTAAGGGACTCTGGCTAACAAAGTTTGCAGACTGCAAACTGGGAGCCATTATTGAATCCCCAATGATGTGGATATTCTACAAAAGGGCCTTACAGAAACAGATGCCTGGTGCCAGAGCCATTGGCTCAAGCTTAATGCCAAGAAATGTATAGTCACCCCCTTTGAAAAAAAAACATGTACCCATGAACTACCACATAGGTGGCAGGACACTAAACATTGAAAGTGTGATGAGAGACTTAGGGACACAAGTGGACAGTGGTCTCACTTTCGATAACCACATCACCACAACAATCAGGAAATCCTTCTACGTGGCACACCTCATCACTAAGGGCTTTTCATCCAGAAAAAAGGAGGTCATTGTCCCACTTTACTCATCCCTCATTAGACACATTATAGAGTATAATGCCCCATTTGGTATGTACCTCACAAGACATCTGCAACAGCTGGAAAGGCCACAGAAATACCTCACTAAAGGAATCACAGGCCTAAAGCAGATGCCATATGCTGACCGTCTAAAAAAACTCCAGCTATACTCTGTGGCATATCGTCTACTCAGAGACGATTTCTGCTTAACATACAAGGCCATGTCAAACCCTGAGCTGTTGGACATGCTCCACTTAAAGAAATCCCAATCCCTCAGAGCCACACGCTCCAGGGATCTAAACCTTATCATCACAATGAACAAAACATGCTGGAGGGATAGGTTCCTGACCCAGAGACTCCCCATACTCTGGAATAGACTGCCCATACATGTCAAGCAGAGCACCTCATTGGCCCTCTTCAAAAGGAACCTTGACGACTGGATGGGAGATAGGAAATTCACCCCGGAGATCATGTCAGTCGCCCTACTAGACAGGGGCCTAGAGAAGTAAATATTGTGGGAAAAAATTTCCAGGGAATTGTTATGGCTAGGCTTGCATAGGCCTTAGGGCCGATAGCCTAGTACCAACATATGAACCTATGAACCTATAACAGAGAATGGTAGGGGAGTTAATAGGGGAGTGTATAGAAGATATGTTTTGAGTAGGTTGAGGGCCAGGATTAGGGTGGATATCATCATTCAATTGTAGCTTAGACCATAAGCTATTGTTTTTATGTATTTATGCAATAGTTTATGCTTTGTTAAGAGAGGCTGAGCTTTAGAGGTGGACTTTATGTATTTATGTGGAAAAAAGGCTGTATGAGTAGTGTTGTAAAGACTGGGTGTAATATATAGGTTATAAAGGGGGCTTTTGGGATGTGCAATAATAGTTGTAGAGTGGAGGGGTTGATGGAGGTTAGTGGGGGTGTGAAAGCAAGTAGGATAATAAAGGAAGATAAGTCTGGTTAGATTAACAGTGCTAAGACAGAATTTTTAGGGATGGGTGTTGGGTAAGTAGTGATATAGGTAACATAGTGAAATCTTGAAACAGGTAATAATGAGATAAAAGGGAAGATAATGAAAGGAAGTAAGTAGAGGAAAAGTAGGATGAGAAAGTGGGTTGTGAAAAACAGAGGAGTTTTTATTGTATGGGCAATACAAATGAAAAAGTAAGCAAACAGAAAGAGTAATAATGGAAAGGTAAGGGTTAAAATGGTTGGGAAATAGTTACTATGAAGAGGGGAGGGTCTACGTGAGGATGATTGGTTATGTCTGAAAGAGAGGTGTGGTTAGCTATAGATAAATGTACGGCTGGTGGGGGTAGGTGGGAAATGGTGGCAGGGTAGGGGAACGGAGTGGGTAGAGCCACTGACGACTACACTCAATCAGGGACAATGAAGCAAACATTATGCTACAAGTTAAGGAGCTGATAACCTAAACCAAATAGCAGATGTTTAGAGGAAAAACACCGCTGGGGGAGGTACCAGTAGTGTGCTCTCCAGGCAAGATAGCTACCGTATTTAGTTAATAAATATGCTAATATAAAAGTAAAACACTAAACATACACAATAACTGTGTCTTGAGCATAAAGGGAAAAACGGCCAAGATGTGGCTTTGTGCTATAAATGCAACTGCTGTTGCTGAAACTGCAGTGCTGGTAGTACGGCTTGTATTTTTGAAAGGCAGTGTAGTAGTTATAGGAACAGTACAAAACGGCCCAAAAGTGTTCTTTGTTGCAGCAGCTTCCATAATATATGACTTTTGAGAGGGATGTCACCGTAGTAGTAAATCACAACACATGGACTTGCTTACTGGTGAAGTTGTAGGAATACAGTCCACCTTTTCACAGTTGTAATCATCTTTCTTGAGCAGATAATCACCAGCTTTATCAAAGGAACTGCAGGAGTAGTGAAGTGAGGTGAAAAGAATCAGGTACTATGTCTGTGATTGCCATTTCTCAGAATATTCCCTTTACTCAGAGCCAGAGGCATGATGATCTTGGAGTTGGTTCTAAGGTGTATATATATATATATATATATATATATATATATATATATATATATATATATATATATATAAGGCTTAAAGAGAGGGTACAGCAGGGCATGCCACCTAATCAAATCTTGACCTTTCTTTCAGTCACAAAAACATTAGCATCAACTCCTTTTGTTTACCAAGCAGTTAAGCTGTTCTTCTAACCTTTTCAAATCAGGACAAATGAAGAATACGATTTCATACTAATATCCATGCCCGACTCAGAAAAATTTATAGTTCACCACGAGAAACACTAGCATGTAGCCATTTTCAAGGCTGCAGTTGAAGAGTGTATCAAGTGGTCCTGTAAGGTTGTGTTTTAGATTGTTCTTCAGGCAACTAGGGATGTTGTTGGGACCCATGAAGGTGGTGTCTTTAACTTTAGTGAGTGGTGTTAGCACCTGGTTCCTGGTAATAGTTGGGGGTAGTATGTTGGAAGGGATTTCATTTGGTGGAGTTGGGGGGAGTGGGGAGTGAAGTCTGAGATGACTGCATAACCCAGTAGATTTGCTATGTCACCCTGATCGGTGAAGGTGGTACCGTTCACTACCATTTCAGCACACTGTTGTATGTGTTACCTTATCTGTAAGGATCTGGACATAGCTGAAGAAGGCCTTGTGATTGTACTTAGCCTATGTGTCTGTCTTGATCTCATGGTTGGCCTTGTTGGACTTAATTAGATCTCTTAGCTTCTTATTTACTTGTATAAGACAGCATTTATTTATTTTACATTTGTTTACCGGGGAGGTCCGACTGGACAGAGCTGTCCATTTGCAGCGGAGGCCCACGGAGAAAAGCTCCAGAACAATTGCTAACATACTATACATAAGACATTTACATGAGCACTGTGGTTTACACATTCACTTATAAAAATATAGCAGATAACATATGATTGCATAAGATGTTTACATAAGCATAGAGATTTAGACATACAATTAAAAGTATAGTAGGTACTAACATATGATTGTTGTTTATACAGTATGTTTAGTAGACATAATCTTGAAGATGTACTGAAGATAAGACAAGAAAGGAAAACTAAAAAAGGAGGAGAATATAGACAAGTTCATATGAGGTGCATTGACATTTTAAGGGAAAGCTTTTCAACTTAGTCTATGAGAGAGCTAGTGGGTATAGATGGGGCAGTGGGGCGTAGGCAGCAGTGAGTTGGTAAGTAACGTGTGATAATATATAGTGCATCTGTGGGAGTTTTAAAGAGGAGGTTGGATAGTGTGTAGGGGAAAGGAGTTAGAATATGTCAGCCAGGTGCTAGGCAGTTACAAGTAACGTATGATCATATAGAGTGCATCTGTGGGAGTTTTAAAGAGGCTGGATAGTGGGTAGGGGAAAGGAGTTAGAATATGTCATCCAGGTGCTAGGCCATTACAAGTAACGTGTGGTAATATATAGTGCATCTGTGGGAGTTTTAAAGAGGAGGTTGGATAGTGGGTAGGGTAAAGGAGTTAGAATATGTCAGCCAGGTGCTAGACAGTTACAAGTAACGTGTGGTAATATATAGTGCATCTGTGGGAGTTTTAAAGAGGCTGGATAGTGGGTAGGGGAAAGGAGTTAGAATATGTCATCCAGGTGCTAGACAGTTACAAGTAATGTGTGATAATATATAGTGCATCTGTGGGAGTTTTAAAGAGGTTGGATAGTAGGTAGGGGAAAGGAGTTAGAATATGTCAGCCAGGTGCTAGGCCGTTACAAGTAACGTGTGGTAATATATAGTGCATCTGTGGGAGTTTTAAAGAGGAGGTTGGATAGTGGGTAAGGGAAAGGAGTTAGAATATGTCAGCCAGGTGCTAGGCAGTTAGAAGTAATGTGTGATAATATATAGTGCATCTGTGGGAGTTTTAAAGAGGTTGGATAGTAGGTAGGGGAAAGGAGTTAGAATATGTCAGCCAGGTGCTAGGCAGTAAATAAGCTGTTTTTTGAAGATGGTTTTGTTAGGTTGTAACCTGATTTGTAGTGGTAGGGAGTTCCAAGTCTTGGCAATGTTGATAAAATACAGGGAGTCACCAGAGCTGTAATGGCTTTTGGAGATTGCGATTAGTGCCTTGTTAGTGGATCTAAGTTTGCGATTGTTGGAGTAGAGGGTGATCAGGTCTTGTAAGGCTGGAGTTTTGTTAGGTTGTGACAGTATTTGATGAGCTGGAAGAAGTTGGTTTAGAGCTAAGGTGTTAGGGAGTTCTAGCCAGGAAAGCTGTTTTAGGGCCTGACAGTGGTGGATGCATTAGGAGTTTGTGGCGAATTTTGTTGTTTTGTTGTAGCATACTGATAAGCTTGTTTAAATCACTCTTGTTTAGATTGATTAGGACAGAAGAAGCATACAGTAAGGTACGAGCTAGGGTGACTTTACTGTTGCTGGTTAGGAAGTTTTTACATCTGTAAAGAGTACCTAGTTTTTTGTTGATTTTGGTTAATGTATGAGCTATGTGTTTGTCAAATTTCATATTATTGTCAATAATGACCACTAGTAATTTGGTTTGTGTGATATGGGAGATAGGGGTATTATATGATGCAGAAATAGAGAATAGGGGAGTAGGTGCTGCTGCTTTGGAAGGATGAAAGAGCATAAGTTGGGTCTTTTTAGGATTTAGTATTAGCTGGGAGTTTGTAAGCCACGTTTCAATGGATGTAAAGGCTTCTTGAGTCTCGATTTGAAGTTTTTGGAGGGTGTGGGCAGAGCAGATTAAGGTGGAGTCATCAGCATATTGAACCAGGTTGGCTAGAGGGGTGGCTTTGTGAAGATTATTTGTAAATATAGTGAAAAGTAGGGGTCCTAGGATTGATCCTTGGGGTAGGGAGTTGCTCTTCCTGATTTTTGATATGTTTTCTTTTTATTTATTATATACCCTGTTTAGGTGAGGATTCCAGCAGTGGGGCTTGTTTTTAGTATTTGTTCTGGGTTTACTGCTGGTAAGTATGGAAGCCTCTATGCAGCCATTCACATATTTGTATAGGGAGTCTGTTAATAATTTTGCGTAGGTAGTTGTGATTTCTAGGTTAGGGGGACCCTTAAATTTTGGCAAACTGTCACTTCATATTGATGTAGCTTGCTTTAGAATAGTTCCTAACTGTTATTGGTTTAGCTGAGTTTTCTGTGTTGCTTTTTACTTCAGAGGAGACAGCTTTGTGATTCGACCTCACTAGTGAGCATGTGACATGGGGAAGGGTGCAATTCTCTCCCATGTTTGTGAGTACCAGATCAAGTATGTTTGATCCTCTGCTTGGAGACTGTGCTATCTGTACCAGGGTGTTCATATTAATAAAGTCCAGGAAGCATTGTGCCTGTGAGTTTGAGGCAGTGTAAGTTTCCCAGTCTATGCAGGGGTAGTTAAATTCACCTATGAATAGGGTATTTGGTTGGATAGAGAGTGCCCATAGTAGGCTTATACAAGAGTTGTGAGACTCTAGAGGCATAGATTGTGACCTGGTAGCCATGATATGGTAAGGGACCTTATCTGTGGAGACTTGCACATGGATAGGTTTCATGGTATCATCCTGTTTTAACCAATATGAAGGTATGTTTGTAGTTAATGCAGATCAAGATATCTTCACCTTTGCTCCCAATCTGTGTTGTTGTTGATGTTAATGTGTGAAAGGCTGTGTAGCCTTTCACTGCTGGAGTACTTTCTATGGTTTTAATCCAAGTCTCGATCACAGCACAGACATCTATATTCACCAGAGTATGGAGTTTTCTGTTTAAGCTCCTAGCACTGAACTGTAATAACTTAAGACTGCTCAGAGACTTTTTCATTATGTTAGTAGTACTGTCTTTGATGCATTTCCTAAAAAAAGACTCAAGGGGGGTGTATAAAGTTGTAGACAATATCTGAAAGACTAGGGTGATAGGCGAAGCCCAACCATGATAAACCAATGTGGTCTGTTGACTATATCCTCCCACACTGAAAGATATTGGATCTCCCTGAAGTTACATCAGAAACTAAGCCAGTTATTAAAATAAATCATTTTATGTTCATAACTGTGGCATCAGCCACCCAGCAGTGTAAACACTGCCTTGAGATGATTGTCACTGTTGACCTGACACCCCGATCCCATGTGCAAAATGGGAAAAAGGGATCGAGGATGGATGGATAGATGGAACTAGGCAGAATGCTGCTCAATGCAAGGCTCATATTTATCTGCGATACATATTCCAAGATATCCATTGTGTCTCTTTTCTTATAGTCCAATGAGGTACACCTTAGGTTATTTACACACACACATGAACTATGATAGAATCACATTGGTATCTGGTGTGCAGTGACTTGAGTGCATGTGTGATATTGTGGATCCTGGCTCCAGATAGGCAACTAACACTTATCTTCTCCTTGTCTAACCTGGTGTGTGGGGCATCTGTGTGTCACACAATGGAGTCCCTAATGACAAGAGTATTAGGTAAAGTATATGCTTGCCTTATGGATTTTGCTCTTGGGAGACCACTGTGTGTAGGTTTATGTGAGATATTTGGTGTTGCTTTTGCTGTGTGTTTTAGTGATTAATGAGATGTAGTTTTGCTGATAAGTGTCTTTGCAGGTTTTTGAGATTTGGGAAGGTTTCTTATAAGCACCTCAGCATAAGATAATGTGTGCGTGCAGTGAATGGTGTATGTGACAGATGTAGTGTGGGTGTTCCTGACAACCTCCTTTCTATGTAAATTTTTTGCCTCCAATGAAGTTGTATATTACTATCTCTTGAACCATGTTATTTTCTTTAATGGTTAACTGGTTGTCTGAGAACATGAGACAATTGCTACATTACATTAGGATGCTCAAATCTACCAAGCTGGTCCAAGAGACATTTAGAAATTGCAGATCCATGTTTTCCCATCCTGTAATAGAGTGGGCTGTTTAGGATTAAGAAATGGGTTTTAACAAGGGTCTCCTTGGGTAGTTTCTGGGTTTAAGGGGTGGGTGGTTGGCATAATAGTTAGGGTGTTTATCTTACAAACACAAGGTGCAGGGTTTGATTCTCACTTGGTGTAGTTGGCTAGGCTTACAATGGCCCACAAGGGCAGTTAGCCTATTATGAATCTATGAACCTATGAACCTATGTTATATAGTGCTATGATATAGTAGTATTATTCCATGTGCAAGCTAGCTGCTCTAATCTTAATTCTGCACAATGCCACACTTTTGACAGGTTTTGGACCTAATTTTAACTTTACAGGGAAATGTCACTGTCTAGGCATTTGCTACTATACAGGACACTGCTAACCACTGCTGCTTGATGGGCAGCTCCACTCAAACTTTCTGATTTATAGTATAGAAGAAAAGCTTGAAAATGGACTCTTATGCCCTTCACCCAATAAAAAAAACACACTTTTGGCTCCCTGTAGTACTTTCCAACTGAGAGAGACCAGGTAAACACATTCTGCCACAAGATGATATCCTAGAATTCCTTAATGTAACAGTACAGCAAAAGCAGCTCTGAAGTGCAGATTAAACAGCAGACAAACAACTACCAAACAACTAAGCCCCTGATTAATTCATCCTTTTGCAAGGCAAGGTGATTTGGTAGTAAATAGAACTAGAAAACCAACAAACAGACAAATGACTATTTTTGCCACAAAACTAAATTAATGCTTTAAAAACACTCAAGGACAGTAGTACTCACTGTATAAACAAAGTACAAGTGCAGTAAATCAAGTAAATATTCTTATCTTGGCTTGAATGGCTCCGAATGCAGTAAAAACACTTGAAAAGTGTTGCATAGGTCTCTGTAAGTGAACACAAAACTTTGAAAACTTGCCTGAAATATTTATACCATACAAAAAATGCTTGAGAACTGACTACTATGCCCTCTAGCCAGTAAGCAACCACACTTTCAGCTCCCTGGACTGCTTTCCAACTCAGACCAGATAAACACCTTCTGTCACAAGATGGATGATCTTGGAATTTCTTGATGTAAAATCAAAGCAAGCACAGCTCTCAAGTACAGATTAAACAACAACCAAACATCCAAGTCCCTGGCTAGTTCACCCTTCTGCAAGGCAATTTGGAGTTGAATAGAACTAGAAGAGCCAACAAACAGAGAAATTACTATTTTTGCCACAAAACTAAATAAATGTTTTAAGACCCCCCCAAACAGTAATGGTCACTGTATAAAGCAAGTACAAGTGTGATAGGTCAAGAAAATATTCTTATAGTAGCTTGTATTGCTCTGGATGCAGTTGAAACACTTGAAAAGTTTTGCAGAGTTCTCTGTAAATAAACACTGACCTTGCAAAGTTGCCTGATTTATGATAGAGGAAAAAGCACTTGAAAATTGACTCCTCTGCCCTCTAGCCAATAAACATACATACTTTGAACTTCCTAGAGAGCTTCCCAACTCAGAGAGACCAGGAAAATGCCTCCTGCCACAAGATGGATGATCCTGGAATTTCCTAATTTAAAAGCACAGCAAAAACAGCTCTCAGTTCCAGATTAAACAACAAACAACAAAGTCCATGTATAACTTACCCTTCTACAAGGCAATTTGGAGTTGAACAAAACTAGAAGAGCCAACAAATAAAGAAATGACAATTTAGCCACAAAACTAAATAAACTGTGCTTTAAGAAATTCTCAAAAACAGTTGTGGTAAGTTTATAAAGCAAGAACAAGTGAACTAAATGCAGAAAAAATCTTACGCCAGCTTGGCTAGCTCAGGATGCAGTTGAAACACTTCAAAAGCATTGCAGAGTTCTCTGCAAGTGACAGCACTTACTTTTTATTTCTGAAGTGACAGAAGAATTAAGGCAGATTTTAATGATCGCAAATTGATAAGGTTTAGGGGGCCAGAGCTTCTTAACCAATAGTGTAATGAATGTTCAGTGTATGAATGAAAGGTAGTATGGTTTTTGATATAGTAGAGGTAAAAGGCTTATTATACAATGCCTCCTCTAAAACGTGCACGCTGATTGGCCAGCCCAACCAGCGTGCCCGTTGTAAATCCCTCAATATACTAACGGAAAAAGGTCCGGTCGCCCGGACTTTTTCCGTTAGTATAAAACACTGTCTCGCTATGTTAAACTCACAGGTTTAAAAAAAGCAACGCAGATCTCCGTTGCTTTTTTTAAAGCTGTCTCGCTATGTTAAACTCCTTTAACATAGCGACACAGTGTGTAAAAAGCAACGGAGATCTTGCGATCTCCGTTGCTTTTTTTTTTAACCTGTCTCGCTATGTTAAATGAGTTTAACATAGCAAGACAGCTTTAAAATAAGCAACGGAGATCTCCGTTGCTTATTTTAAAGCTGTCTCGCTATGTTAAACCCATTTAACATAGCAAGACAGTAAAAAGCAACGGAGATCTTGCGTTCTCCGTTGCTTTTGCCCACAGCTCTGATGTACTGCGTAGGCATGCGCAGTACATCAGAACTGCCGCGGAACACCAGACAGCTGCAGAAGGGCAGCAAAGAGGCGTATACAATGCCATTATTTAAGAAAAGTAATTATTTCTTTTCTTAAATAATGTCATTATATAATAATAACCACTTCTGGGTGTGGGTAATGCTGGATTTACCCACGGTTGTCTTTGTTTGGTCCCTCGGGCTTCACCCTCGGGACCAAACCACGCCAACCGTGGGTAAATCCAGCATTACCCACACCCAGACGTGGGTTATTGCTATAATAGAAGTGTTAAGAAAGGGTGGAGAAATAAAGGAAAGGCATACAAGTTTAAGTGAGCTATGCAGACAAAATAAAAAGGGTGATGATAAGAATTTTTGGAGAAGATTCACTATGTAGTTAAATACTTGATTCCTACAAATTATCTGATATAATGCAAAAGTAACTAAATACTGAATATTATGAGATGATGCAAAAATATGCAGAGTATTGTGGTTATGACACATTTGAAGCTGTGAATAATAATTTTTTTTCAAAATCAAAAGAAATAAAAAGCAAAACTGATGAAACCTAAATACATGTTGTACTTTCTTTTGCTGCAAATGTTAATTTAGGTTCAATACATGCTTTTAGATTGTGCCAGGTGTAGTCTGTTTACTCTGAATTAGTCTGTACCTCTTTGTGAAGTTATTTACAACGTTTCACTCTAATTCCATGTCAAAACAGGCAAAATATTTTGTCCTCGACCTAAGAAGGTAAACTAGTTATAAGAACACGAAATAAAATTAACATCCTGAAAAAAAAGAAGGGAGCTCTATACACTACATATTCAATGTGGAGCTTATACTCTTTCACTTATAAGACATGGTGGCCAAACATCAGTACAGACGGACATTTAGGCCCTTCTCAGGTCCAGTTAGCAATAATCAAGCAGTGGTTACACGAAACATCAGGATGTGCATAGGTTTTTTACACACCTATTTGTTCTGTTAGCAAAGAGATATTCTATTACAGATGGATTGTTAAATCTTTGTTGATGGTGTGTGTGGAAAATGAAAAAACTGTAAGATTATAAACTGCAGTCAGAGTTGGACATACTAGTTAATGTTGCACTCCACAATGAAATCTCCAAACAGTGTAAAGTTACTTTTAATGGAACACAGCTATAACTTTTTGAAACAAATCTTCTAGTTTTCTGGCTGAGAATGAAGGGGCAAGCAACTGCTATAAAAATCTTTGTGAGATCTTAAAAAAAGATTTAAACACAAGTCATTTGAATCCTAACAGGAGAGGAAAAGGGTAATACATAATAACTGCCAGCTAAAAAAAAGAACCTACTCAGAACCAATAACAGCAAAAGCTGCAGACACTAAAAGATTAACAGAATGAGGAATCTTGGAAGGAAGACGATTTTAAATTTGGTCTAACTCAAGATTTTGAGGTAGCTCAAATGTCTGACTTATGCATAACGAGCCAATTCTTCTTTTCTGCACTCAGTAATGTTTGTAGGACTTTGTCTGAGGTCACTGAGTGCTTGGGGGGCATTGACTCTCATTTATTTTATTTCTGGCAACTGAGTGGGGTTTATATGAAATCCCAAGCCCTCTTAAATCTACTTCAAAGCCCTCAACTGTAAATGGTCATGCACAAATCAAAGATGCAAAGATGAGCTTCTCACATCTTTTTATGTGTTGGCATGTAAGCATAAATGAGTGAGTGAGTGAGTGAGTGAGTGAGTGAGTGAGTGAGTGAGTGAGTGAGTGAGTGAGTGAGTGAGTGAGTGAGTCAGCTCTGCACTATGATTTTATCTTACCTGGTTACTGCTTCATCAACTAGGTAGGGCATTACTTGTTTATTGCATTTAGGTCTGGGTGCTTTAATCTCAAAATTGTTTTAATACTTTGAGAATAACCTCTGCAGCCAGTATCTTTGACTACAAAGGACCTCTTTGTATTCGAAATATTGCTGTAGTCTTAAGAAGCACTATATATTTATATACTTTTACGTGTATTTATTTATTTGTATAAGCTGCGGGAATGCTTAAGAAAAATATGCATGCAGCTGTTTGTGTCTTGGAAAACCTCTTGCAAATTAATGAATTGCTGTTTTACTGTTTGAATACTTGTTGATCAAAGGTATTTTTTTTTTCAGAGGCCTTTGGTCCTTTTTAAGCCTACATTTGTTTTTAAAACCTAACATTTTTCCTATAAATATATATACATGCACAGACACACACACACACACACACATATATATATATATATATATATAGATCGATGTCAAAATAACGAATTACCATAATATCGAGCTACAAAATGGCAAGACAGAAACAATGAAAGTTTATATTCACGATTGTTGTAAATTTCCCCTGGTAAGTGAATAATTGGCCAACAAGACTTAAAAAAAAAGAAACCAAAGCAAATAAAACCCACCCAAGTGGGGGATTTCACCCCCCCCAACTAAATATATCAAATCTGAGATTGTGCTACACTGGAGAAAAGGACGAAGTTCACCACATTAGCCAACTGATTCCTTTAGCGATGAAAACTTGCAACAATCTTCACGTTTGTGAATGTAAACTTTAGACATTTCCGTCTTGCCATTTTGCAACTCGACGTTTTGGCTTTTAGCTTTAAAGTAGATCCATATATATATATATATATATATATATATATATATATATATATATATATATAGATAGATAGACAGGGATAGTATGTGCCAGACACCTAAGTATTTCCTATCCTACTTTCTAAGGATTTCCAAGAAAATTTAAGTATATACATATATATATATATATATATATATATATATATATATATATATATATATATACAGTGGCTATAAAAAGTGTACACACCCCTGTTAAAATGCCAGGTTTTTGTGATATAAAAAAATGAGACCACAATAAATCATTTCAAGACTTTTTCCACCTTTAATGTGACCTATAACCTGTACAATTCAATAAATCTGTTAGAGGAAAAATATAAAAAATAAAAAACATACAATAAGCTGGTTGCATAAGTATGCACACCCTTAAACTAATCCCTCCAATCTAATAATTCCTCACTGCTTCTTTCCCATAAATAAAATATATACTTTCATGCACAACACACTTACATGTGATCCCATGTTTAAACCATGCATTTGATTAATCTTATGTCTTGTTAGAATACTTATGCTCATATATACTCCTATATAACATTCTTTCAGTCCTAGTAATATAGAAGGCTGTACATTTTATTACATTGCCACATACCTTACAACTTTTGATTTACATGTATAAATTCCTGGCATCTGATATAATACTGTCCCATCAAGCATATGTTTTCAACCCCACCCACATGGTTTCATTTCACCTTTCCTTATGGGCCTCTTATTTATTTTGTTATTCAATAAATGATCTGCCTTTTGCATAAACAAATTTGCTGCTTGCTCCTACTATACTGGCTAACCCAGGAGGACTATAAGCGTTTTGCAATTGTTAACACAATTCTGTTGATTTAATAACTACCTAGATAATTTCTTACACTTCATAGCCCAAACTTTGTCAATATTATTCTTAACCCCAAATGTAATTCTTTGCTTATTACACAATAACTAGGGTTTATATATCCTTTGTCTGTCTTGTACTACTGTGGACATCTCCTTGTTAATTATTCCTTTTGGATAACCTCTCTTAAGGAATTTGTCTTTTAAAATAGTAACTTCATGTTCAAATCTCTCAGCATCACAAGCAAGCCTGCTAGCTCTGATCATTTGCCCATTAATACGGTTTGTTATCAGCTAGGATGGATGAAAACTACTGAACATCAAGCAACTGTTACTTTCTACATCTTTGTGAGATAATACTGTATACAGTTTTCTGTAATATCTTCCAATAAAAATGTCTAAATAATTGAGTTGCTGATAATCACAGTTCCCAGTAACTAAGTTGCTAAGACCTCTTATGATTAATATAACATTATGAACATGTATTTTTGGGTTCAGGACCCCACTGTAAAGATGTTTTGTAAATATACGGTGCAGTGGTTAGCGTTGTCGTCTCACAGCAAGAGGTTCTCCGGTTCGATTTTCGGCTGGAGTGTCTTCTGTGTGGAGTCTGCATATCCTCCACGTTGTCAAGTGAATTTAAAGACATGCAGGTAGGTGGGAGCATGCATGGGTGTGCCTTCTTTGAAGGCTGGGTACTGGGCTGGCAACTCGACACCGTAAAAATTCACTGCCAATCTTTAGTGGACCGGAGTTCCACTGTGGCAACCCCTAACCAGGAAAAGCCAAAAGACAGTTTAGACTGCTTTAAACAATAAAATACACTCCAAAATACTGTAATTGCAATGCTGTACAAATATTTTTATTAGCAGCAAGGCCTCCTTCACCTTCATTAGGAGATGTACCCCTGCATACCTCTCCTGCTATAATCAAGCCAAGGCTGCTGCAGTCTGGAGTAAGAAATGAATCAGCCTCAGACTAGGTGCACTGTGAGGGAATGCAAATCATTAACAGCAACCGTCCTTTACCAGTGCAGGATTCATGCATGTGTGTATTGTCATATACCCGTGCCCCACATTTGTGTTCTGCTCCCTGTGTTTTCTACAAATCAACTTAAAATATTATTCCTTCTGTTAATAAAGGGTATTACATTTCACACTGGTTTGAAACTCAACAGGATACTGTGTCTGATATATGAACCATCTCTGTTTTGGAACAATTTACAACCAGATTTAGTAATTTTATAAATTATATGATACTGTAAATGTTTTTCTTTTAACATTTTACCTGTTAATCCCTCATACTATATTCAAATTTTTTAGTCAGGGTTTGAGATTTAATTATGTATTCAAGGGGCAGAAAAATTTGTTAAGGACAGTAAATTTCTATCTTTGCAGTGTGCATTCATTGTTTTTCTGGCGTAATAGTCCTTTAAGAGGAACTTGTGAAAGGATACAACTGTCAGGTTATCTCTAGATTTAAAGTATCTGCATGTCTTTTTTTTCTTTTACAGGCACACTGGCTTTCTTGATGGAACATTTCGTATTTTTAAGTAATGTTAGCTTTTCTCCTAACTACAAGTCTCCACAGCCCACCCCCATCAGATATACCCTGTCTATTACACAGCTTTTGTTTGTGTTGTTATAAATGTATCTCTAGTTAACTGTAACACAAAGACATTTGTAACTTAACGTTTTCCTGCAGGTGTTACATCATGAACATCCAGACTTCCAGTTAACTATCTGCATTTGGATTTCACAATTTCGTAGGCTGTCTGTTGATGCACCATAACTCAGAATATGATTAACCAGGTGGAACCTAGTTCCAACACTGGATGAACCAGATATTACTTGTCTTTTGACAGAGAAAGAGAAAATATTCAACAGTGTTTAGATTTTCACTTCAGCAAAGGAATTCCTAGGAAAGACAGGAGGAATTTGATGGTATCACATAATGTTACTTTTCAGGGTTAAACCACAACTAATACCATTACAGTTGTACAGTTAATGGTATGTTAACTGTTTACTCTGTCAACAGCATTAATCAGATTGTTTGTAGATGTTATAAGGGTGTTGCTCTTATATTTATAAATAAACAATACCACCCTTCTGGTTTCATAATATTAACAAATACTTGCCTCAAGCAAAACTGATGTCAAAACAATGAATGGCTGTGTAATAATCAGGAAAGATATACTTTGTATAATATTTTCTTCAGACACTATGCTAGACTTTGTAAAATACAATGAAGGGGACAGAAGTTCTGATTTACAAGTGTGACTTAAATTTGATCTGTGGAACAAATGCAGCATAATTAGTGTGGACACATAGTGCCTTTAGATTATGAAGCTTATTGTATAAAACAGCAAAAGCAAAAATAATACATAAGAACATTACAGATACATGGTAAGCCAGTGGGATTTAGAAAAAATATATGGGTATTTTTGTGGGTAAGTGTACTCCCCATGATGGAATGCAGTTCATAAACAATGTGATAATGAAGCACAAGCTGATTTTGGTCCATTGCAAGTTGTTTTATCATAGTGCCTGCTAGGGGACATCTGACTATCCAGGAACATGGTTAGGCAATATCGAGCCATACTGCAGACAATCATGTTGCTCATCATTGCACCCCAAGATATTTAGTATACAGTGTAATTTTCTGCATATAGTATACTGTATCACAGTATATATATATATATATATATATATATATATATATATATATATATTTTTTTTTTTTTTTGCTGCAGCTGTCCTAGGCAGGTACAGTGAATAGCAAGGCTTTCAAAGTAATATTATATAAAAGCAATGTTGTTGCCATCTGTCTGCAGAGCAGTTTGGTGAGCACCACTCAGCCTGAAGTCAGTTTCAGGCCATATTGCAAGGAGCAGTGGCTCACTGAATGAAAAAGGCTGCACCAATCTACTTTGTGGCTTAATTTATCATCACATCTACTTAAGTAATTGCTCATGATGATTCCATTCATCTTTCACTTTCTGAATATTGCTTGGTAAATGATGGAGGTGGTTAACAACTGAGGTCACCAAGTTTTTCCATTAGCTTCCTTAATCCCTGTCCTGAGCACTGAATAGAGTTATGGATGTTGCTCTTTCTAAGTATATAATCAGAGGATAGAGGTGATTCAGGACAGGGTAAGTGTAATGAAACAAAGCATTAACAATAAGTCATATTAAAAATGTGATTTGAAGAGATGAGCATCTGGAATCTTGAGACACAGAAGAAAGGAAGGTGATTAAAACTTTTAACATGGATCATTAAATTCCAAGTGGACAACATCATTAAAATAATTAGGTGCGTGAGAACATTATGACAGAATTTGGAGACTCAGGTAGGATGGCTCAGGTTAACTACAAGCAAGTGTTTTTTTATTGAAAAAGTAGTGCTGGACTGACATAGCCTTCTAGAGGAAGAGGTAAGTTCAAAAACAGGGAGAGAATTAAATAATGCAAGACACAAATACAAGGTATATGAAAACATAAAGGTTTTGCAACTTATGAAGCAGGGAGGAAAGGGGGCAGAGAATTGAGGCCATATCATCCTCGTGTTTCTTCAAAGTTTATTATTTTGCATTTACATGTTTAAGTATATTAATTTGTTCACACTCCCCATCTTTTTTTATTTCCCTTACCATGATCAAGAATTTAGACAATGTTTTTCCAGAGGGTGCAAACTGCAAGCTGGATATGTTGAACCCCTCTGGTGTCACAAGACACTGGACTTGTATCAGCACAACTAATGGGATATCTAATTTCAACAGGGTAAACAATATGAAAATATATTTGTAAGGTAAAAGCCTTTTATAAACCTGACTTTTGAGGTACCAGGACCCCCTGACAGCACTCTTTTTAATGTAAATGCTGTATTCATACCCCTTGGACACTCTCGCTATAACTGGATCTACATTAAGTTGTTAAACATTTACATGCTCGGACGTGATATGGTCGACACCATATGTTTGAACGTTTCAATGGAGATCTCTGTACAGTAAAACTGAAGGGATGTCTGTATTTGTAGATAAATATTTACAGAAGATAGTGCCAAAGATCAAAACTTATGTAAAAGATAGTTATGACTGTCTAAAAAAGATAGAAGGAATTCATGTGACAGATGCAGATATATTAGTCACCCTAGACATCAATTCTCTGTACACTATGATTCCAAATAAGAAAGGTATGGAAACTGTTAGAATTGAATTATTAAAATCTAAAGAATTTCCCTGTAGTTCTCTGGGACTTCTAATGGAGATGATTGATTTAGTGTTAAGTTATAATTATTCGGATTTTTATGAACAGAAGTTTGTTCAGACTAAATGCATTGCGATGGGTGCAGCATTAGCCCCAAGTTATGCCAATGTCTTCATGCAAGACTGGGAGACTGCTAACATATTAGAAAGTGAGTTTAATAAATGCATAATTAAAATGCTGCGTTTTATTGATAATGTCCTCCTGATATGAGGAGGCTCCTAAATGAGTTAGTAAAATTCTTTGAATATATCAATAGTGTTTGCTCCTATTTAAAATTTTCTTTTAATTATGATAGAGACAGAATTAATTTTTTGGTTCTTACTATATATAAAGAAGGGAACAAATAGATTTCTAAAATATATAAAAAGGACTTCCAGAATAATATGCACTTGCATTATTCCAGCCTACATCCTAAGAAGACAAAAATAAATATAGTTAAAGGACAGTTAAAAATAATAAGTAATTTAACAAAGGAACATAATGTGGTTGTAGAAGAAGCAAATAACTTCTGCAAAAGAATGCAAACAAGAGGTTATCCACAGAGAGAAGGAGAAGTCTTACTAGAAGAAGAAGTAAAAAACAGGAGTAAAAATTTCGTAGAAAAGAATAGCATGGTTCATAGAAATGTAGAAAACAGTTTCAAGACAGCATTAGCAGTACAAAATAGCATAGATTCCAACACTATAAAAATATTTTCAGCAGAAACTGGGGAATATTGAAAGGCATTAGAGAAATTTTAGAAAATGTAGGAGTTGAACCGAAGTTTGCGCAAAAAAGGGCCAAGAATTTTAAAGACTATTTTCCGAGCAAGTTAAACAGGCCCAAAACAGTTGAGGAGAATGGTAAAGTGTTTCAGCTGTAGTTACTGCCAATATCTGTATACTGGTGGTAATGAACTGGAAGTTGGAAAAACAGTAGCACAGGTTCCTGGAAGATTTACCTGTAAAGTCAAAAATGTAGTGTATTTATTAATGTGTTTTGAATGTAGATCATTCTATGTGGGAAGAACTAAAAGAGAGCTATATAGAAGGATCTGCAAACACAATTATGCAATTATACATGGAGATATGAAGAATGCTATGAGCAAACATTATATAGAAAAGAAATGCAAAGTAAATTTTAAATGTATAGTGTTGGATGTTTTAATAAATGAACACAATATTATTAATGTTGAAGAAGAGTTAGGTTGGTTAGAGTATTGTTGGCAAGTTAAGTTAAATGCATGTTTCCCCCCCAGGATTAAATAATAGGGAGGAGTGTGCTTAAGAAGGAAGGGGTTCAAACACTAAGTCAGTGTTAAAATATCACTATGCCTTGAATTCACTGGTTGCCATTGTAGCTTGCCTGGATTGAGAACATGTCTTGGCTATATTTTTAAACAAAAATAAGTTGCCTCTACACCAGAAGTGTAAGCAACATTTGCACCTGATTTATTCTAAAGCATTTTGTTGTAAGCGCATCATTTTTTACTTTAACTAAACAGCTTACATATCTGAAATACTGTGGGTTTCAAAGCATGGTGTTTGGGATTTGATTCTTCTGGCTTATTACAGCAGCTCTATTGAATTTTCCCCCAACCCTCCTGTCCTTTGCCTTTTGTAGTTTTAAAATCCAGTGTCTCTGTCTTCAGTCCCATATGGTAATCTGACCTACCAAAGTTCCTTCCACCCTCTACATTTTCATTGCTACTGTCAGTTATGAAAGCTCTATAAGTACTGTGAAGATTGGACAAAGACAGACGAAGGCTGCCAGCCTAGTCAAATAGAATTTGATACATAATTCTATCAACTGTATAAATAAATGTAAAATACAGGCTTGTGTTTTTAAATGTAAGAAAACACTATAAAATGTGAACTTCAAGATTGCTGCAACAATGCCATCTGCTGTAAGGAAAACCAAGCCAAGTATTTCAAATGTGTCTTTTAAAGTTGAAAAGATATTACGAATTTCTTTAATGTTTTACAGGTCAGTTCCAGTGTGTCTGGATGAAGGTTTCATGCCCATTGTTTTAAGGCTAAAGTTTATGACCAGAATTTACAAGTGGATGGTGCTTTACTGCTCTGGTTTCTGCTAGGGTGTACATGTGAAATGTCTTTTATTGTTGTAAGTTTCTGAGCAGGTGTTAGATTGCTAAATAATGCAGTTTGTGGCCTGAGAACTCAGACCAGGTGTCAAGATGATGCAATATGAATACTGGGAAAACCTAAGTGTCAAAATGATGTAATTTGGGAGGGCCTCAGCAGAGCTGTTGGTTAGTGTTTAAAAACTATTGTTCAGTGAGAGACTGGAAGCATTTTGATCTTGGACATCTAACCCAGCACTGCTTGCTCTTTATACATGTAAGTTTTAGCACTGGGATTTCTTTTAGGAATAGTTAAACTTAGAAGAAAGTTAGACTAAGTATTTTTCTTTGAAATCAGATCTTTCCTACGATATTGTATTAAGTTTCTGTGTGATCTCTGAACTTGTGTAGCATTGTACTGTAGTAGTTTTGTCTTGTGCTTTAATTATTTATTATTAAATATTTTAAAACCTTCTACCTGTGACTGGTTTATGTAGAGATAAAGTATGCTTCTGAGTACATTATACATTTATAGAGTTTATTGTAATAATCCCTTCCAATAAGCCTTGAGACTGATTAGTCATACTACCGTTGGATTATAATATTGCACAGTAATACTTGGACACCCTTTTAAGGGCCTTTTAGTAGCTGATAATTAACTGGGTGGTGGCAGTCTGGGTAATAGGGGCACAAATGGAGAACCTGTGCCAGCCTTTTCCCAGGAAAGTCTGTGTGGTTGTATAACCTCTTCTCAAAGTGTGTGTGTGTGTGTGTGTGTGTGTGTGTGTGTGTGTGTGTGTGTGTGTGTGTGTGTGTGTGTGTGTGTGTGTGTGTGTGTGTGTGTGTGTGTGTATGTGTATGTATCAGCTACATGGGCAGAGACACGAAGCACTGGTTGGACAGAAAGGGTACTGGAGGTTTGAGCTTGCTCAGTTAGGCTGAGACCTGGACCCTATAGCTGTCCCAGTGGGGAGTCTTATTGGGGACCTGGTGAGCAAAGGAGCAACCAGCCCCAGACTGACTGTGTGCACTTAAGGGAAATTGTACTTTACTGCATGTATTAGTTATCCTTTCCTCTTCTAGGAGATGACCTCCCTGGTGTTAGTGGTGAGGATTGAGGCTCCTTGATTGCTGGGCCAGGGCACGGCCCTCACAAGTACTCTCATGGTCTTCCTTAGATCCATAATACTAAAGGCCCACCCAGTAAAGCAGTACTTTTCTTGTGTTATCCTCCTGAACTGTAATTTATCTCTGGAAAAATTATCCCATTCTCATCTCATCTGCTTATACTGCCAAAAAGGACTAGATCAAACTGGAAGGCTCCACCTCTTAGACTGTTAAAGTTCAAGTTGTATTTCTTCTTACCTTCCTGCTGCCTAGTACACAGTGCACTAGCTAGAAGGTTTACCCTTTTTCATATTTATTTTAAATCAGACCCTTCCTACAAATTCAGTTTTTCTGCACTTTGGCCATCTTCTTTAAGGAAGCATTTGTTGGTTAATTTGTTGTTTGCTGTGTATTTTCTGCACTTCAGACTCTCTTGTATGATTTTATATTAAGAAAGGTTAGGTATCCACTCTAATGGCACTAGAGGTTAGCCTGGTCTGTTCTGAGCTTGGGAATCAAACAGGAACACTTCAAGTGTTTTTTTTTTGTGTGTGTGTGTGTGTGTGTGTAATTAGCAGTGGATTATTTTTGTCTACTTAATCAGTTTCTCTGTTGTGTCAAATACCAAGAGCTTGCAAACACTTGTTTTTTATGCCACAGAGTACTGAGTGATTTGCTACAGTCCAGCGCTACACTATCACAGATAAATACTGAATACTGATATTTGCACTTTTATTAGATATTTAAATGTGTTGCTGTTTTTTGCTGAATTATTTATTGTATTTCAGCACTTTAACATTACAAAGTGCCACTATATTTCACCTTTACTAGCTGCTGGTGTTCTGCACTGCAGCCATCTTCTTTAAGGAAGTGTTTGCTGGCCATTGTGTTGTTTGCTCTGTATTTTCTGCATGTTGGGCTCACTGCTGTGTCATTTTAAATTAAGAGAGGTAAGATCAGCACTCTGGTGGCAGTCTGATCTGTTTTGAGCTTGGGAAGCACAAAGGAAAGTTTCAAGTTTTTTTTTTTTTTTTTTTTTTTGTGATTTGCTAGTGGGCTGTTTTATTTGCTTAGACAGCTTCTCTGCCCACATAAAGTTGTTAGATTTGCACCTAACTATGAACATATGAACTTATGTAGCTGCCTATTATGCAGCAGCAGTTAGCAGTGCCCTGTATAGATGCAGGTGTTTAGTATCTCAATTTCCCTATAAAACTTATCCCTAAGAGTTCCTAAATATGTGGGTGCTCAAACAGCACCAAGTTTGTGTGAAAAGGGGCATTATTCCACGTGATTAAGAGTGCACTTGTTACTCAGCTAGCATCCAAGCAAATCTGTTCTCCTTCACAGTGGTTAAACAGGAGCACTGAATCCCTGGGTACCACTCCAGCTTTCTAAATACCTGAGACCATAGATCTACAGTTTCCTACTGTCTCTGTAGCCAGCTTGGTAAATGGGCATCCTGAGACAATGTATAAATTGTCTCATGTTTTCTGACAACCCCAAAATTCTCAATCTGCTACAACTTGTAAGAGATGTACTTTTCAGTTCCAGTGTGTCTGGATGAAGGTTTCATGCCCATTGTTTTAAGGCTAAAGTTTATGACCAGAATTTACAAGTGGATGGTGCTTTACTGCTCTGGTTTCTGCTAGGGTGTACATGTGAAATGTCTTTTATTGTTGTAAGTTTCTGAGCAGGTGTTAGATTGCTAAATAATGCAGTTTGTGGCCTGAGAACTCAGACCAGGTGTCAAGATGATGCAATATGAATACTGGGAAAACCTAAGTGTCAAAATGATGTAATTTGGGAGGGCCTCAGCAGAGCTGTTGGTTAGTGTTTAAAAACTATTGTTCAGTGAGAGACTGGAAGCATTTTGATCTTGGACATCTAACCCAGCACTGCTTGCTCTTTATACATGTAAGTTTTAGCACTGGGATTTCTTTTAGGAATAGTTAAACTTAGAAGAAAGTTAGACTAAGTATTTTTCTTTGAAATCAGATCTTTCCTACGATATTGTATTAAGTTTCTGTGTGATCTCTGAACTTGTGTAGCATTGTACTGTAGTAGTTTTGTCTTGTGCTTTAATTATTTATTATTAAATATTTTAAAACCTTCTACCTGTGACTGGTTTATGTAGAGATAAAGTATGCTTCTGAGTACATTATACATTTATAGAGTTTATTGTAATAATCCCTTCCAATAAGCCTTGAGACTGATTAGTCATACTACCGTTGGATTATAATATTGCACAGTAATACTTGGACACCCTTTTAAGGGCCTTTTAGTAGCTGATAATTAACTGGGTGGTGGCAGTCTGGGTAATAGGGGCACAAATGGAGAACCTGTGCCAGCCTTTTCCCAGGAAAGTCTGTGTGGTTGTATAACCTCTTCTCAAAGTGTGTGTGTGTGTGTGTGTGTGTGTGTGTGTGTGTGTGTGTGTGTGTGTGTGTGTGTGTGTGTGTGTGTGTGTGTGTGTGTGTGTGTGTGTGTGTGTGTGTGTGTGTGTGTGTGTGTGTGTATGTGTATGTATCAGCTACATGGGCAGAGACACGAAGCACTGGTTGGACAGAAAGGGTACTGGAGGTTTGAGCTTGCTCAGTTAGGCTGAGACCTGGACCCTATAGCTGTCCCAGTGGGGAGTCTTATTGGGGACCTGGTGAGCAAAGGAGCAACCAGCCCCAGACTGACTGTGTGCACTTAAGGGAAATTGTACTTTACTGCATGTATTAGTTATCCTTTCCTCTTCTAGGAGACGACCTCCCTGGTGTTAGTGGTGAGGATTGAGGCTCCTTGATTGCTGGGCCAGGGCACGGCCCTCACAAGTACTCTCATGATCTTCCTTAGATCCATAATACTAAAGGCCCACCCAGTAAACCAGTACTTTTCTTGTGTTATCCTCCTGAACTGTAATTTATCTCTGGAAAAATTATCCCATTCTCATCTCATCTGCTTATACTGCCAAAAAGGACTAGATCAAACTGGAAGGCTCCACCCCTTAGACTGTTAAAGTTCAAGTTGTATTTCTTCTTACCTTCCTGCTGCCTAGTACACAGTGCATTAGCTAGAAGGTTTACCCTTTTTCATATTTATTTTAAATCAGACCCTTCCTACAAATTCAGTTTTTCTGCACTTTGGCCATCTTCTTTAAGGAAGCATTTGTTGGTTAATTTGTTGTTTGCTGTGTATTTTCTGCACTTCAGACTCTCTTGTATGATTTTATATTAAGAAAGGTTAGGTATGCACTCTAATGGCACTAGAGGTTAGCCTGGTCTGTTCTGAGCTTGGGAATCAAACAGGAACACTTCAAGTGTTTTTTTTTTTGTGTGTGTGTGTGTGTGTAATTAGCAGTGGATTATTTTTGTCTACTTAATCAGTTTCTCTGTTGTGTCAAATACCAAGAGCTTGCAAACACTTGTTTTTTATGCCACAGAGTACTGAGTGATTTGCTACAGTCCAGCGCTACACTATCACAGATAAATACTGAATACTGATATTTGCACTTTTATTAGATATTTAAATGTGTTGCTGTTTTTTGCTGAATTATTTATTGTATTTCAGCACTTTAACATTACAAAGTGCCACTATATTTCACCTTTACTAGCTGCTGGTGTTCTGCACTGCAGCCATCTTCTTTAAGGAAGTGTTTGCTGGTCATTGTGTTGTTTGCTCTGTATTTTCTGCATGTTGGGCTCACTGCTGTGTCATTTTAAATTAAGAGAGGTAAGATCAGCACTCTGGTGGCAGTCTGATCTGTTTTGAGCTTGGGAAGCACAGAGGAAAGTTTCAAGTTTTTTTTTTTTTTTTTTTTTTTGTGATTTGCTAGTGGGCTGTTTTATTTGCTTAGACAGCTTCTCTGCCCACATAAAGTTGTTAGATTTGCACCTAACTATGAACATATGAACTTATGTAGCTGCCTATTATGCAGCAGCAGTTAGCAGTGCCCTGTATAGATGCAGGTGTTTAGTATCTCAATTTCCTATAAAACTTATCCCTAAGAGTTCCTAAATATGTGGGTGCTCAAACAGCACCAAGTTTGTGTGAAAAGGGCATTATTCCACGTGATTAAGAGTGCACTTGTTACTCAGCTAGCATCCAAGCAAATCTGTTCTCCTTCACAGTGGTTAAACAGGAGCACTGAATCCCTGGGTACCACTCCAGCTTTCTAAATACCTGAGACCATAGATCTACAGTTTCCTACTGTCTCTGTAGCCAGCTTGGTAAATGGGCATCCTGAGACAATGTATAAATTGTCTCATGTTTTCTGACAACCCCAAAATTCTCAATCTGCTACAACTTGTAAGAGATGTACTTTTCAGTTCCAGTGTGTCTGGATGAAGGTTTCATGCCCATTGTTTTAAGGCTAAAGTTTATGACCAGAATTTACAAGTGGATGGTGCTTTACTGCTCTGGTTTCTGCTAGGGTGTACATGTGAAATGTCTTTTATTGTTGTAAGTTTCTGAGCAGGTGTTAGATTGCTAAATAATGCAGTTTGTGGCCTGAGAACTCAGACCAGGTGTCAAGATGATGCAATATGAATACTGGGAAAACCTAAGTGTCAAAATGATGTAATTTGGGAGGGCCTCAGCAGAGCTGTTGGTTAGTGTTTAAAAACTATTGTTCAGTGAGAGACTGGAAGCATTTTGATCTTGGACATCTAACCCAGCACTGCTTGCTCTTTATACATGTAAGTTTTAGCACTGGGATTTCTTTTAGGAATAGTTAAACTTAGAAGAAAGTTAGACTAAGTATTTTTCTTTGAAATCAGATCTTTCCTACGATATTGTATTAAGTTTCTGTGTGATCTCTGAACTTGTGTAGCATTGTACTGTAGTAGTTTTGTCTTGTGCTTTAATTATTTATTATTAAATATTTTAAAACCTTCTACCTGTGACTGGTTTATGTAGAGATAAAGTATGCTTCTGAGTACATTATACATTTATAGAGTTTATTGTAATAATCCCTTCCAATAAGCCTTGAGACTGATTAGTCATACTACCGTTGGATTATAATATTGCACAGTAATACTTGGACACCCTTTTAAGGGCCTTTTAGTAGCTGATAATTAACTGGGTGGTGGCAGTCTGGGTAATAGGGGCACAAATGGAGAACCTGTGCCAGCCTTTTCCCAGGAAAGTCTGTGTGGTTGTATAACCTCTTCTCAAAGTGTGTGTGTGTGTGTGTGTGTGTGTGTGTGTGTGTGTGTGTGTGTGTGTGTGTGTGTGTGTGTGTGTATGTATGTGTGTGTGTGTGTGTGTGTGTGTGTGTATGTGTATGTATCAGCTACATGGGCAGAGACACGAAGCACTGGTTGGACAGAAAGGGTACTGGAGGTTTGAGCTTGCTCAGTTAGGCTGAGACCTGGACCCTATAGCTGTCCCAGTGGGGAGTCTTATTGGGGACCTGGTGAGCAAAGGAGCAACCAGCCCCAGACTGACTGTGTGCACTTAAGGGAAATTGTACTTTACTGCATGTATTAGTTATCCTTTCCTCTTCTAGGAGACGACCTCCCTGGTGTTAGTGGTGAGGATTGAGGCTCCTTGATTGCTGGGCCAGGGCACGGCCCTCACAAGTACTCTCATGGTCTTCCTTAGATCCATAATACTAAAGGCCCACCCAGTAAAGCAGTACTTTTCTTGTGTTATCCTCCTGAACTGTAATTTATCTCTGGAAAAATTATCCCATTCTCATCTCATCTGCTTATACTGCCAAAAAGGACTAGATCAAACTGGAAGGCTCCACCCCTTAGACTGTTAAAGTTCAAGTTGTATTTCTTCTTACCTTCCTGCTGCCTAGTACACAGTGCACTAGCTAGAAGGTTTACCCTTTTTCATATTTATTTTAAATCAGACCCTTCCTACAAATTCAGTTTTTCTGCACTTTGGCCATCTTCTTTAAGGAAGCATTTGTTGGTTAATTTGTTGTTTGCTGTGTATTTTCTGCACTTCAGACTCTCTTGTATGATTTTATATTAAGAAAGGTTAGGTATGCACTCTAATGGCACTAGAGGTTAGCCTTGTCTGTTCTGAGCTTGGGAATCAAACAGGAACACTTCAAGTGTTTTTTTTTTTGTGTGCGTGTGTGTGTGTAATTAGCAGTGGATTATTTTTGTCTACTTAATCAGTTTCTCTGTTGTGTCAAATACCAAGAGCTTGCAAACACTTGTTTTTTATGCCACAGAGTACTGAGTGATTTGCTACAGTCCAGCGCTACACTATCACAGATAAATACTGAATACTGATATTTGCACTTTTATTAGATATTTAAATGTGTTGCTGTTTTTTGCTGAATTATTTATTGTATTTCAGCACTTTAACATTACAAAGTGCCACTATATTTCACCTTTACTAGCTGCTGGTGTTCTGCACTGCAGCCATCTTCTTTAAGGAAGTGTTTGCTGGTCATTGTGTTGTTTGCTCTGTATTTTCTGCATGTTGGGCTCACTGCTGTGTCATTTTAAATTAAGAGAGGTAAGATCAGCACTCTGGTGGCAGTCTGATCTGTTTTGAGCTTGGGAAGCACAGAGGAAAGTTTCAAGTTTTTTTTTTTTTTTTTTTTTTTTTTTTTGTGATTTGCTAGTGGGCTGTTTTATTTGCTTAGACAGCTTCTCTGCCCACATAAAGTTGTTAGATTTGCACCTAACTATGAACCTATGAACTTATGTAGCTGCCTATTATGCAGCAGCAGTTAGCAGTGCCCTGTATAGATGCAGGTGTTTAGTATCTCAATTTCCCTATAAAACTTATCCCTAAGAGTTCCTAAATATGTGGGTGCTCAAACAGCACCAAGTTTGTGTGAAAAGGGGCATTATTCCACGTGATTAAGAGTGCACTTGTTACTCAGCTAGCATCCAAGCAAATCTGTTCTCCTTCACAGTGGTTAAACAGGAGCACTGAATCCCTGGGTACCACTCCAGCTTTCTAAATACCTGAGACCATAGATCTACAGTTTCCTACTGTCTCTGTAGCCAGCTTGGTAAATGGGCATCCTGAGACAATGTATAAATTGTCTCATGTTTTCTGACAACCCCAAAATTCTCAATCTGCTACAACTTGTAAGAGATGTACTTATACACTGTCTTTGGAGACAAAGCTCTCACATAAAGCCACTGCAAATAACAAACAGAAACAGAGAACATTGCACAATACTTGCCACACACTCTACAGGACAAACACATAGACCCATATATGCTGAGGATCTTAAAGATAATCTACCCAAACTCTTACCTCAAAAGTCTGGCAGATGCTTTATTTACAATAAGTACCCTCAGAACCCTCCAAAACACACTGTCATAGCAATACCCACTACAGCACATTCAGCCTCAGTTCATAGTGTCTAAGCTCATAAGGCAGACCACCACACAATCAAGCATTCTAGTCATTAGAGACTCCATTTTGAGGCACACCGATGTCTCACTCACTAGACTGAGAATGGAGAGTTCTAAAGTTAGTTACCTTTCAAGGGCCAAGATTGGCCAGATCACACACACTACAAGTACCAGTATGATTCAGTCATAGTCCATGTTGGAGTAAATAAGCTAGATGCACCTCCCTGGACTATATGAATAGAGATATGATAGAGCTCTTGGACTATGTGTCCCAGGCCGGAATGAACCTAGCATTGTGCAGAATTCTACCTTCTCCAAAGCTGATACCAAAATACAAACAAAAGATAATTGATTTTAATAATTGGCCTAGTTTTTGGAGTTATTTGAAAGGGGTACAGTATCTGTCTACTTGCAAGGATATGGTTGTCTGACCATGGTGCTTCATCAGGGTTGGGTTGCACCAGTCCACTCTAGGCTTTTGAATATTGGTTAAAACCTTGTCCATCCCCTTAGTGTCTTTTTTTAGGCATTGCCAACCCGATAAACCATTCAACATAACTAAACCAACCCACAATTGCCTACTACTCAATGTCAGGAATCTAAACAAAAAAATTCCTCTCCTTGCAATCTCTCATCACTCTGGAGAAATTAGACATCTGTGTAGTTACTGAGTCACAGTTTAAAGTAGTGGAGAGCACCCTGGCAATGCTGGGGTATAATAGCTTCCATACATTTAGACTAGCTACTGCACAGAAAAGGACCAAAGGTAAAAGTGTCTCGATTTACATCAAAAGCAAAGACATCTTGTTGGCTGGTCAAGCAGTATGACACACTTGAGATTCCTTATGTACAATTCACTATAAGCAAAGTCTCATAACACATCCTTGTGAGCTATAGGTCCAATCTATGACATAGGAAACCCATATCACTTACTGAAATAAACTCAAGTCGCTCTCCATTCAGCCCAACAACTTTCTCATGGTTGACTCCAACTACCCCAGTGTAAACTGTGAGTTATACACAACCTCTAATTTATACATTGAAGGACTTTTTCAACACAAGCATCCTAAACCAGATAGTCCATGAACCTCACTAGGGGCACCAACATCCTCAACCAAGTTGTCACCAAAATGAGAGAGCATTTTACCCTCTCCCAAGTGTAATGTCCTCACCGGTCAGGTCAGACCATAAAGTTGTCTTCTTCAAATTAACAGTAAAACCTGGGCAGCCAGTAACTCTGGCACATTAGGAATTATTCCAAGGCAAACTTCCTACTTTTAACTGACACTCTGGCAACATTTCAAACCTCACAGGGAACATTGCCTATGTGGAGTAGTTCACAAAACTCCTTTACATTCATGTATACAGCTGCATAGAAGCAGTGGTACCTACCTGAAGTAAACACAGGACAAACTCAAAAACAAGCCACTCTGGTAGAATTCTAACATCAACAGGTTGTATAACAAAATTTGTGTTAGAAAATAGGAAGCACAATGCCCAGCAAGATAAGGACTTCCTCATAAAACTAAATAAAAACTCAGGGAACTAATTAAGTCAGTCAAAGCCAAACTTGATGTAAAAGTGGTCTCCTATTCTAAGGACAACTATAACGCATTCTTATGCTATGTCCAAAACCTCAAAGACAATACACAACAATGTGCAGAGCCAATAATAAATGGAGCTAAAAAATATAAATAAAATAATGTACCGAGTCAACAAGGCTAGAGGCAAGACACTTTATTAAATGTGAACAAAGGTAAGCACTTTCGCGATTAACTCACTGCTTCATCAGACAACTCATAATGAACTCAACCAGCATTTATGTTCTAGGACTTCCTCATAAAACTAAATAAAAACTCAGGGAACTAATTAAGTCAGTCAAAGCCAAACTTGATGTAAAAGTGGTCTCCTATTCTAAGGACAACTATAACGCATTCTTATGCTATGTCCAAAACCTCAAAGGCAATACACAACAATGTGCAGAGCCAATAATAAACGGAGCTAAAAAATATATATAAAATAATGTACCGAGTCAACAAGGCTAGAGGCAAGACACTTTATTAAACGTGAACAAAGGTAAGCACTTTCGCGATTAACTCACTGCTTCATCAGACAACTCATAATGAACTCAACCAGCATTTATGTTCTAGGTCAGCCACTCACTTGTTAAAATTAAACAATCAACATTTAAAAAGGCAAAGACAGTATCAAACCACAATGTATGAATTAAGTAATATAGACAGTATAAGTTACTATACATTAAGTACCTATAAACAGTATAATATATGTAAATATATTACATTTCTAAACATATAAAATATGTATATGTAAAAAATATATATATGTGTATGTAAAAAATATATGTGTTTGTAAAAAATATATATAATACGTGTGTTAATAAAAACAACTACTAATGTTTTAAGGGGCATGCTTTCAAAAAAGGCTTAAGTGTGAAAGTCCCATTTAAGCCTGGTGGTTCTTCAGCACTAAAAAGTAGTATCCATCTTTGCTCAGCCCCCTCTGTTCGATTAATTAAATCACCACCCCTCAAGCCTTTGCCTATATTCAGCTGGAGGATATAGCAAATCTACTGGCTGATAAATTAGTTCCAGTTTTATCTCGCTTTCTTCCCCAGACACCTCTGAAGAAATACCCCCAACCATATCCCCCCAACAATCACTTGGGGAAAAAGTCCTCAATGAACTCTCCAAGGCCAAAAACATGCCTTTGGTGGGACCTGATAATATCCCAGGATTCCTCCTTAATAGCATGAAATATGACCTATCAGATCCACTAGAAGTATTATTCAGTCATAGCCTCCAAACAGGCCTCATGCCAAATGAATGGAGAACTGCAGCTGTTATCCCTCTGCAGAAGGGTGGGCCATCCACAATACCAGAAAAGTATTGATCCATAAGCCTGATTAGTCTCATATGTAAGGTCATGGAAATAATAACCATGGACTTTATAAATAATGACACAGGAAACCTTCAGACATTGGGTCCAACCCAGTTTGTCTTCGTCAAGGGCAGATCATGCCTATTTATCCTGGTGGACTTCTTTGAGAAGGTCACAAAATCAATGGACAAGGGTAAGACAGTGCATACTGCCTACCTCAATGTGGCTAAAGCATTTAACAAAATACCCCACTCAGACATTGTAGACAAGCTTGCAAAATTAGGTATAAACCCTCATATCATCAACTGGATAGCCAGCTGGCTCAAAGATAAATCACAAGAAATCAGAAGAGAGGAGTCTAGAACCACAAAAAGGTCAGTCACTAGTGGAGACCACTGCAACTCAGTGCTAGCGCCTCTCCTTTTTGGCATTTACTTCTCTAAGGTCAAGGCCAATGTCCAAGGCACCTGGCTGACCAAGCTGAAAGACAATTGCAAACTAGATATAGTTATAGAATCCACCAAAGGCACAAACATCCTCCAAGTAGGCCTCACACAGATTAATAACTGGTGCCAGGGTGATAGCCTAAAACTTAATGTCAAAAATGCATAACAGCACCTTTCATTAAGACGGCCACTCCAGGAAAGTACTGCATTGATAATACACCCCCAAGAGTTGATCCTGTGGTCAGGGACTTAGGAATGCATGTAGGCAGTGACTTGGCCTTTGACCATCATGTCTACTTTAGTAAGGAAACAATTCCGCATTGTTTAACACATAAGCAAGGATATGGCATCTACGTCCATGGATGTCATTGTTCTGTTGTACTTGGCCTCATTCTTTCAATCATTGAGTACAATGGCCCCCTTTGATATGCACCTGACTAGGCACATTCAACAACTGTAGTGTCCACAGATGTTCCTCACAAAAAGAATGTTTGGTGTAGACAACATGCCCTCCACAGACTGCCTGAAAAGCCTTGCCCTTATACTGGGTCTCCTACAAGCTGTTGACAGGCAATCTATGTCTAGTCTACAAAACATCTTCTGATTCAGCCCTTATGGACCTTTGCAAATCCACAAAAATAAATAGAATCAGAAACACCTGATCTAGGGACCTCAACCTCATCTGCAACATAAATAAGGTATTTGAGGGACAGGTATGTGTCTCTGAAGCTACCCTGTCTCTGGAACAAGCTTCCCATCTATGTGAAGCAGAGATCTTCCCTAAACCTATTAAAGCACTGCTTGGATCCATGAACAGGAGATCATACATTTTCCTCTTGTCTGCTGCCTGTCTTTATTAGAAAGAAGAAACATGTAATTGCTTGATCATTCTTGCCCAAGTTATACCCACTATAAAATGAGGGGTATCATGACCTGTCCAATACATTTAGGAAACACGGTGAGGCTTAAAGAGATCCTCTGGGGCTGTCAGTCTAGTAATTAAGTACAAACTTATAAAATCACATTTCACTGTAGATAAAGAATTACAAATCACAATGGCCATTGAAACCACTGCAGATGATTCCATGGAACAACTGCAATAAATGGGCAAATGTACTACTTACAAAATAGTTAAACTGAACCATAGGCCATCATATTTTTAATTCTGGTAGTATTTTACATTATGTTAATGACTATTGTATGACTTGTAAAAGGAACAAACTAGCAGAATGTGTAAAAGGCAGAATGACAAGCATAAAACACATTACAATTTGCATAAAACAGTTAAAGTCTATGAAGTATGCATACCAAACAATGTGCCTAAAATAGAATCTGTAACTGAAGAATAGTTTGAATTGTGACATATTCATTATCTGGAAGTACTGAGTCAGAGAACATATGCCCACAGATGCATGTGGTTAACTCCAAAGGTATCAGTTTGTGGCTTAAGATGGTACAGACAGCACACATGACAGTGCATAGTCAGGTACATATCAAAGGGGGTGTTGTACTCAGCAACTGATAGAATGAGGCCCGAGTACAACAGAACAAGGATATCCTTGGACATAGATGCTGTACCTTTCCTTATATGTTGCGAAATGCAAGGAGAGGAATTTTTTGTCACCTATATCATTAGCAATGCAAATGTTCAAAAAGCACTTTACCGTCTGAAGGTATGGTCAAGGTCTCAGAAGCATTTCAAGAGAAAATATAAATGCTAGATTTATGCTTCTGGTCAAAGAAGAATACCATTATTTAGTAGAAAACTGATACAGCAGTGGAACTAAAGCTTATGTGTTCTTATGGACTTGAAACAAAAGCACAAGAAAATCACCAAAGGTTCACCTCTAAAAAGACACATTTACAAAAATGTACACAAAAGCAGATTTTCTATATATTTTATTATTTATTTATTTTACTTGTTACACCCCATCATATAATAAAGAAGAAGAAAAAAGAGTGCAAAGTTCAAATGAGTGACTCTGACTCTGAAAACTGCAGATTAAATAATTCCAATATTGAACTGGTGATTCCTAACAAAGTTAAACAAAGTAGAGGCTGGGAGGACCAAAGTTAAACAAAGTAGAGGCTGGGAGGACCAAAGTTAAATAAAGTAGAGGCTGGGAGTACACAATAATGCTGCAGTACACAGTGAAATGAAGACAGTGGGAAAGGCTGGAGAAGCATTGTCACAGAGTCTTAACACACCTCTAGACAATTCCGCAAGGAGAGTCTTACTGCAGAGGATTATGGTCAAGTCTACAATCATAACCAGGTTGTTATGGATACAAGACATGGATGTTAAGATTCACCTTGGAGTGGAGCTCAAGAGGTGACTTTTGATATCCATGTCAAGAACACATAACAAACAGGGCTATGATCAGAGAGATCATAGGTTCATAGGTTCATAGGTAGGTACTAGGCTATCGGTCCAAGGGCCTAAGTAAGCCTAGCCAACAAGGTTCCCTGGCTTAAGCCACCCAAGAAAGTTAATTTCCTGTGCCCCTGTCGAGCAGAGCCACAGACGTGATCCCCGGGGTGTATTTCCTATTTCCCATCCACTCATCAAGATTTTTCTTGAAGAGTGCTAATGAGGAACTTTGCTTGACATAGATGGGTAGCTTGTTCCAAAGTATAGGAAGTCTCTGGGACAGGAATCTATCCCTCCAGCATGTCCTGTTTATTGTGGTGACAAGGTTTAGGTCCCTAGAGCGTGCAGCTCGGAGGGATTGGGATTTCTTTAGCTGTAGCATGTCCAACAGCTCTGGGAACAGATTCCATCATAATTCTCTATAGCACATAGAGCTTTACCTGTGTAATACAATAGTTACAGAAAAAATGTAGAAGTGCTAAGTGTTTTACACTTCTAAAACACTCACCTCTGCCACGCAGAAAACAATCATCACAGAAAGGCTTTAAAGCATACTTGGATACTTCCTTTAATAACTAAATGCAGTATTTAGACATATTTTAAAGCTTTTTTTAACTTCCTGCTGCTCCTTTCTGTGGTCACCACTGACTAGCGTTAATGCCCTAGCATGAGACTAGATCTTAAAGCATTTAAAGGTGCTTAATAAAAGTTGGTTAAGCATTTTTTCTGCCATCAGAAAGGTGTGACCTGTCTTCTTCCCAGTTTTGGTACATAGAGTACAAAGGATTAGTCTGGATAAAATCACTTTAGCTAGCAGACCTAGGAGATTCTCTCTCTGATGCAGTCCTTGTGGAAGGAATAAAGACTCCTTGTTGAAGTTTCAAGTTGTTTCTTCATTTAGGCGGGTAGATGGATGAGCATTTTTATTCTAATACATTTTATACAACAAGTTACTTATAAAAAGCCAGTTACAGACAATGGTGGGTGGGTCAAGGGGAGATGATTAGAGGATAATCTAGGAGATGGAAAAATAAGGATCCAATCCCAAAGCTTAGAGGTTAGTCTGTTATTTGAATATTTCTGAAGGACCCATGAGGGTTTACCAGCAAAGCAACCTGTGGATGTGGAACCTAACTCTTAGTTAAAAGGTTTTTATTTTTATTTTTATTTTTAACAAACAAAAAAAATGCTGACACACAATGAGCTAGCACTATAGAACTATATTTAAGAAAACACTTTCACTTGAGCCTCAACAGATTCGTCTATCTGATGTGTTAAATGAAAAGTTTTATTAAACTTGGTTATAACAGGGATTTTATGAATGAAATGAGTGTATTAATACTCCAGTCACATGAAAGTGAAGCGCATCCGTTTTTTAGGAACTGGTTTAAAGAGATCACATAATTTTAAAGATATATTATGCTACAAGTATGATTAAAAAAAAATTGGAATGTTTCCCAAAATGAACTATTAAAAAACATCTGTTTTCAAACATTCAGTCACAGTATAAATAATATTTAAAGACACACATGAACTTCAGTACTGTGAATGTTATTTGCACTATTGTATGATATGAAGTTATGGACAGGGGAAGAAGGCGGGTTTCTATGGGTACTTTATATAAGCATATTAAACATATTTGGAGATTGTGAATAAATGTCTTTACATTCCAAGTTTTGGAATGTGTTAGAATAATGAGAGAAAGGGGAGATACATGGTGGTATACATAGTCATTACGTGCAGGCATAATGGGAAGCTGTACTTTCTGCTTGTGAACACAGCCAAGGAGTGATTTGTAGAGGCTAGGTCAGGGCACATTCTCCTCTACTCACCTAATTATATCCTCAAAGAGCCAAGGCAGTGGTTCAACTCCTGTAGGCACCCTGACACAGCGCAGAGCTTCAGGACTGGATAGATGAGGTAGTGGAGTGGGGAGAGGTAACTTCATTCCGCGCAAAGTCTAATACAGCAGGTGTAAGATTTGCTGCACTAGTTGGCTTCAACAACCAATCCACTGGAAGCCTCTGTGCTCTCAACACTAGGGTCTTCCACTACACGATCATCAAGAAGTGGAAACATTTGAGGTCCTATGGACTGGGGTGTGCCTGGCAACAACTCTTCATCACCTCCCTCCTTCCCTAATCCTTTCTCCAACACCCACTAACCTACTTCCTTTCTAAACTATTAGGGGGTCTATCCCCCACCAAAAATATAAAAAAAAATACTCCTCTCCCACCTCGTCAAGCATAACCCTCTTGAAGTATTCCTTCTATATGTCCCTCTTTCTTTCATCTCTCATTTTTCCATCTTTCCTATCTTCTACTTTCCCCTCTTTCGTTAAACAGTCTGGGTGTCCACATAAGGAAACTCCTATAGAAGCTGCATAAAATCTATTTATATTTTTTAAACTCAATATAAACAGCTGCACTATGCACTGCTTAACTTAAAAAAAAACTTAACAATACTTCTACCAGGCTTGCATACAACTGCGCTCAACAATAACATCAGAAAACATCCTAATCAATACAACTCTTTACATTTTAATGTATTACTTCCCACATGCTTAAAACATTACTTCACCAAATTTAAGCATTTCATGAAAGTGAGTATTTCCTTGCAGAAGCTTTCGTACTGCTGTAGTCATTGCAAATAACCTGGACTCAACATATTTGCATATAGGAGTAGCAGTGCTTTCCTCAGATAACCTGTATGAAAGTCCAAATTGCAGGACTGTGAATACCAGCCATAGTAAATTGACAGAATATAAATAATGTCACTGGATGGCAAATTACTTTCCAGATATTAATACAATTATTTCCAAAAAAACACTGGTGAGACACAAAGCTTTGAAACATTAATTGTTAAATTATTTGTTTAATAATGAACTCATATTGTCGTCAGAGTATATAGACAGGGTTGTGGTTCGACTTTAATCAAAATATTTAAAACAGTACCTATTGTGAAAGCTTATATATTGTATTGTTCCTATAGCAAGTATCTTTATGTGATGATAACAACTGTATGTGGTTTTCTGATGCAGTACTTTTTATATATTTTTTTCCTGTTTCTGCCTCAGTGTTGCACAATGTTCACAGATGTCACCACTTCACCACTGAAGTTCACTACTGTTCACAGATGTTCACCATTGGCTTATGCTACACCCAGACAAAAACTGCACTCCAAGCAAAAATCCTTGTGCGCTACTTGTGTATGACAGGCATACCTGTACACTGAGTAAGACAGGCATACCTGTATACTAATTATGTATGACAGGCATACCTGTACACTAGCCGTGTAAGACAGGCATACCTGTACACTAATTAGTATGACAGGCATACCTGTACACTAACTGTGTATGACAGGCATGCCTGTACATTAACTGTGTGTGACAGGCATACCTGTGTACTAATTGTGTGTGCCAGGCATACCTGTACACTAATTGTGTATAACAGGCATAAAACCTCATCTTTGGCAGGCTAAGATCTAGCTGTATTCAACTGGACGTATAAGAGAATTTAAGTACCTTTATCTGCACTTTTTTCAAATAATACAGTATTTAAATTGATTTAACTGTGTTGCAGGAATATTAACTGAACTGGAACTTTTCACTCTGCTCTTCAGTTAGTGCTGCTTGAATTTTATTATTTGTTAGTAATTGCAGGTGTGGGGGTAGCCACATTCTTTGATTTCCTGTCCTTGCCTATTTAAGTGGTACAGTTTGAAATATTTTCTGCTTAAAAACCCCAGCTTTGGCCGGCTAAGATCTAGCTGTATTCAACTGGACATATAAGAGAATTTAAGTACCTTTATCTGCACTTTTTCAAATAATACAGTATTTAAATTGATTTAACTGTGTTGCAGGAATATTAACTGAACTGGAAGTTTTGACTCTGCTCTTCAGTCAGTGCTTGCTTGAATTTTATTATTTGTTAGTAATTGCAGGTGTGGGAGCAGCCACATTCTTTGATTTCCTGTCCTTGCCTATTTAAGTGGTACAGTTTGAAATATTTTCTGCTTAAAAACCTCAGCTTTGGCCGGCTAAGATCTAGCTGTATTCAACTGGACGTATAAAAGAATTTAAGTACCTTTATCTGCACTTTTTTTCAAATAAAACAGTATTTAAATTGATTTAACTGCGTTACAGGAATATTAACTGAACTGGAAGTTTTGACTCTGCTCTTCAGTTAGTCCCACCCTCCCTGTTTTTGTTTTGGTGTTAATCTTAGTGGCCTTGAAACTGCCCGCCCCTCTTGTACATTTGTGTTTGGATACTCCTTCTGGGCCCATCTCATTTGCTCACTCAACTGAGTACAGTAAGATCATATTCTGATTTCAGGCACTCCTATTGTGTACAAAGAGAGCATCTGGGAAACAGAAAAAACAAAACAAAATTAAGCTTGTTTCCTGCCTTTCCTGTTAAGTGGTATAGACTGTTTGTAGGCTTCTGAGCCCCCATGCCCTTCGATGTTGGAGGGAAGCTTTCTAGCTTAGTTTTTTTTTCTTATAACTAGCCAGTTTTCTAGTTTCAGCACTCAAATCTTTCTTTGAACTCAGCACTTGTTCAGAACTCATTGTAAGCACTACATAAGCTGCAAATTACTACAGCACTCAACTTTCCTCACTTGTCTAGTGGAAAGCAGTTTTTAGTACTTAATAAATAAGTACTTATCCAGGCATGTCTAAGGGCCAGCTCCCAGTGATTTCTCCTGTCTCATGTACACAGATAACCCTCTCCTCCTACCACCCAACACTACAACCTGTGAGAGATGCACTTATATAGCCAAACTGGAAGCAAAGCTCTCTTCACCCAAGACTGGACTAGACAGTCAAGAGGAGAAGGTAAACACTTGCACCACACCACACTCATCACATAGTCCCTCAAAACCTACACCACCAAAACACACACATAGAAACACAAAACGCACACCTACATTCACGGAGGCTCTCAATAAAAACCTGCCCAAGCATCAGGGACATCCAAAGCATAAACGCAAGCAAACTCCACCCCCCAACACAACCCAAATGACACATAGCCCACAAACTCAGTGTGCCACTCAACCACAGCCCATAAGGCATAACAATGTACCCAACACTCTAGTCATAGGTGACTCTATAGTCAGGCACACTGATGTTCCACTCACTAGACTAAACAAGGAGAAAGTTACTGTCAGCTGCCTGTCAGGTGCCAGGATCCACCACATAATGCAAGCACTCAGGTCACTCCTCAATAAGTACAAATATGACAAATACAAATATGACACTGTCATTTTCCATGTTGGTGTGAATGACATGAGACGTACCTCCCTGGACTACATGAAAAGAGACATGGAGGAGCTCTCCGATCTTGTATCCCAGGCAGGTATGACCCTAACCCTGAGTAGCATCCTGCCATCACCCAGAATGATACCACAGTACAAGGACAAAATGATTGACTTCAACAATTGGCTAAGCTTCTGGTGTCATTCTAAGGGGATCCAGTATTTGTCTGCCTGGGACGACATGATCGACAGTCCACGATGCTTTGCCAGAGATGGCCTGCATCTGTCGCCCTTAGGATTCCGGATACTGGCTAAGGCTCTTGCCACCCCTATAGTGCCTTTTTTAGGCAAGGTTCAAATGACAAATTCACCACCGTAACAGGTACAAGCAAGCAAAATCTGACGGTAGTGCTACTCAGTGCTAGAAGTCTAAACCTCAAAATGCACTCACTCGAGGCACTCCTTAAAATGGAGAACATTGACATCTGTGCAGTGACAGAGACCTGGTTCAAAGCTCCAGAGAGCACCCCTGCATTACCAGACTTCAATTCATACCACACCTTTCGGCCACCTAACCCAGAAAGAAGCACTAAAGGCAGAATTCATTAAGGATATCCACACCTCCAGGCTAGTTGCACAGCATAATGCATCCGAGATTATCCAAGTGCAACTAACTCTGGGCAAGACCGCAATCCAAATTGTAGCTTGCTACAGACCCCCCACCATGCCCCAGGATTCACACTCCTCATTTCTTGATACACTGGAAAGTATTAGGGTACAACCCAACACCCTAATAATGGGCAATTTCAACTACCCCACCATTAACTGGGAAAACTACTCATGTACCAACTCTTTTGCTCAACGTTTTCTAGAATTCATAAATTCCAACGCCTTGGATCAACTTATTCACACCCCCACCAGGGGCAGCAATATCCTAGACCTGGTCATTATCAACATGGGAAACCGGTGTTCCACACCAGAGGTCACTTCCTCGTTGGTCAGATCCAACCACAAGCTAATCAGCCTAGACATCCACATCCCACCCCTAGCCCCAATTAGGGAAACCATCATAAAAAACTTCTCAAAAGCCAACTTCACACTTCTTAAGACAGAAGTGGCAAACTTCATGACACCCATGCAGACGGACAATTGAGATATGACTGCCAGATCCTACACAAATGCACTTTATAAGCACTTACACGAGTGCATGGATCATGCTATCCCTAATAGAACCAAGATGTTATCCTCCAAAAAAAGGAAGCCAACCTGGTGGTCCTCTGCCATAAACAAACTCTACAACAGAAGAAAGAAACTGTTGCAAAAAAGAGTAAAATCCCATGATTGGAGGAACTCCCTGGTCAACCTCAGTAAGAAGCTGAGATCCCTCATAAAATCCTCCAAAGCTAGTTACGAAAACAACATTGCCACTGACTCTAAAGACAACCACAAAGTATTCTATAGCTATGTCAAGAATCTAAATGGGAACACTCACATCTGCTCTGAGTTACAGCATAATGGCGCTAAATATACAGAACCAACTGATATTGACAGCATCCTAGCAGATAGTTTCAGTGCTAACTTTACCCCCCCCCTCTCACCCCCTAGAGGGCCCATCTCTATACCGGAAGAATGCAAAGTTCCTATAATCACGGCTGCACAGGTAAAAAACATACTCTCCAAAGCCAAGAACACAGCATCGATGGGACCTGACAATATCCCAGGCTGCGTTGTACATGAACTACAGAATGAACTGGCACCCTACCTAAGTACCATGTTCAATCATAGCCTTACCTTAGGCATTATACCCACTGAATGGCGCACCGCAACAGTTATCCCACTCCACAAAGGGGGAGCCACGACGGACCCCGGGAACTACCGCCCCATTAGCCTGATGAGCCTGGTCTGCAAGGCCATGGAACGTATCATTGTGGAACTCATAAACAAAGACCTTGGTAATCTCCAAACTCTGGACCCTACTCAGTTTGGATTAGGCAAATCATGTCTCCTAAACCTGATTGACTTCTTTGAAGCAGTCACCAAAGCCATAGATGAGGGTAAAATGGTTCACACAGCTTATCTGGATCTCGCCAAGGCTTTTGACACCATCCCCTTCTCTGGAATTATAGATAAGCTCACTAAACTAGGTATAAATCCCTATGTCACAAGATGGGTTGCCAACTGGCTCATGGACAGAACCCACACTGAAAGTAGCGGATTCCAAATCCGACATCAGACCAGTGACAAGTGGAGTACCACAGGGTTCAGTCCTGGGTCCTCTCCTGTTTGGTATCTACTTCTCTGAAGTGCAGGCCAACACAGAAGGTCTTTGGCTAACAAAGTTTGCAGATGACTGCAAACTAGGAGCCATAATTGAAACTCCTAATGATGTGGACAAACTACAATAGGGCCTCACTGAGACAGATACCTGGTGTCAAAGCCATGGCCTGAAGCTCAATGCCAAAAAGTGTATTGTCATCCCCTTTGGTAAAAACTCTGTACCCATGAACTACCACATAGCTGGTAGTCTACTTAATGCCGAAAATGTGATAAGAGACCTTGGGACACAGGTGGACAGTAGTCTCTCCTTTGATAATCACATCGCCACAGTGGTCAGGAAATCCTTCTACATGGCTCATCTCATCACAAAAGGATTCTCATC